>NC_025695.1:23234397-23237363 GCF_000633955.1 Camelina sativa | reverse complement strand
TTAAACCGATTGATACACAGCCTTATCCTGAACGATTTGGTTTTGCTACTTCCTTAAGAACTTGATATCGAATTCCACTTTTTCTTATCTGGGATTGACGAAATTGAACTCCTTTGCCGTTTAATTTCGATATTGACATAGTTATTGCTTCGGCGATTTCTAGGGTTTCGTATGAAATCTAGAATTTTTATTTTGTGATGATTAGTTGGGTTTTGAGGATTTGTTCTTGTTTTTGTATGTATGGGTACAAATTGTCAAGCTTTATAGCTTGATGTATTTCCTAATGTGTTGACAATTTCTGTTTCAGGTTGTTTTGGCTCGTAGGCTAATTTTTTTTGTATCTCTCTGTATTTTTTTCGTAAAACATGGCGGAGATACAGACAAATGGAAGGGCATACGAGTCACTATTGGAAAAGGTTCTTTCGATGAACATTCTTTCTTCTGACTATTTCAAAGAGCTCTATGGTTTAAAGACTTATCATGAGGTAATTGATGAAATCTACAACCAAGTTAATCATGTGGAGCCGTGGATGGGTGGGAATTGCCGCGGTCCTTCAACAGCATATTGTCTTCTGTACAAATTCTTTACCATGAAACTTACAGTGAAGCAGATGCATGGGCTGTTGAAGCACACAGATTCTCCCTATATTAGGGCGGTAAGTGAATCTTTTTGACCATTTTTTCTTTTGCATTATTGACCTAGTAGAGCATATGTGAGGTGGAATTCATATGGATACTTGATAAAGTATGAGCTACCGCGATGCTATAACCTTGTCTTTTTTGGTTTTCTCAGTAGAATCTAGATATATGTCTTTTCATCTTCTGGTTTCTTTTTGATTTTCAGTAACATCTAGAAATCTAACGTTGTGTGCTGTTTGTTCCAATACCTGTTCATCCTGTTACTTTTAACCAGCCGAGTTATATTCTTAATTCCTCTTAGTCAATGTTAACCCGGAAAAGGTAGGTGTTTCCTTTGTTTGTCAAATAATGATAGAGCCTCTTAAAGTCAGGTAATAGCATTCTTTACCTCTGGGTTCCATCTGAAACTATTCTTTTCACATCCCGTATTGAAGGTATGAGCGTACACATAATTGTTCTCGTGTTTTCATAACAGATTTTCACATCTTCAAACAAAGTTGGGATGTCATTCTTTCTTAGAGTTGCTGAGAGTTCCCACCAAAATAAATAAGACCTTTCTTTGCTAGCAGTATCTGCAAATCAAGGTTTGAGGTGTTCTATTTTAGCTACTCTGTCTCTCTAGGATCACCTGTCTGCCTATCTAACAGTATATAAACTAGCGACTGTGACAAATAATCTGTATATGATACTACTTTACTCTTAGTTGGGCACTGGTGTTCCTGATAACGTTTTAGGATCTATGGGATATTTAGTGAGATAGTGCTTACATTTTTCCTTGGGTTTCTTGAAGTCATGCTTGTCTTGCATTTTATGGTTATGTTTTTCAACTTTGTGCTACGTCTGTTGCTTTGCGGTTTCCATGGTATAACTTGTCTGGTCTGTTTTGACATGTTCATTGCTTTTGATCTGACCGCAGAGATTTTAATGTGCAGGTTGGATTCCTTTATTTAAGATATGTTGCAGATGCAAAGACGTTGTGGACATGGTATGAACCATACATTAAAGATGATGAGGTAAGCATTTTTATGTTATGAAAGTAACATACAATTATAGGTATTATTTTACGATATCCAGCTCTCACGAAACACCATACGCAATTACCTATTCATGCATCTGGGTGCATTAAAGCTGCTGTGTCAGTCTAGCATCATTGTAGCTCTTGTTAGTAACTTAGTATTCTTACTTAGATAATCAGACAAGAAAGTTTGGAACCATAGAATAGAGTATGTCACTGACCTAATAGTTACAATTATAGTGGATTTGAATTCGTACTCTTTGGGTGGACTATCATAGAGATCCATGGGTCTTTTTAAGGATATATGGGATATGTGGCGTACTGCTTAGCTAATTTTGTGTCGTGGGTTCATGTTGTTATCATAATACACACTCCAACTTGTTTGAACATGGCTCTGCATTGGTATATACGCTTAACATGAATACTTATATACTTTACCTTCAGGAGTTTTCACCAGGATCAAATGGACGGATGACGACAATGGGTGTTTATATACGTGATTTGCTACTTGGACTGGTAAGTCACAAGCTGTTATAATACAAACTCAAATTTTCCTGTCTTCTATGAATTGTTCCATGGAAAAAGTATTTTCTGGCTGGGGTAGACTTGGATGCATCCTGGGTTGTTCATTGGGTCTTAAAATGTATAGATTTTATACTGAGAATTTAAAGTTATATTGAGATTCGTGGGTAAGCTTTTGTGTCACGATGTATATATACTTGGTACTTTATTGGTTTTGCTGTGCTGTTATTTGTCTTGTCAGGAAAGTATAAGCACTCTTTTAGTGACATAGTTGCTTGTTTAAATTGTTCTTAGTTACCATTTGATAATGGTCTTTGATATCTAAGGTCTGGTAGTGTGAACATTTCATTAGATTGGTATACCCTGCTACCTTTCTCTAAGATGACCCTAAGCTATGTTTTTGAAGAGCGTTAGGTAATTATCTGCTATAAGAATTTACTTCATTTTCGCATTAAAGTGAAGTCTAGATTTAAACAAACGAAATAGGGTTGTGTACCAGTGAATATGTATTCAATATTTTTTTTTTCTATCTGTTTTAGTAAATTATCCATTAGCATGACCGTAAAAGGTGTTTTATTAGTAGTCATTTATATATGCACATTTTTGAGAAATTTGATACTTTAATGTCTCCCTGATGTCAATTCCTGAATCTGACTTACTTTGTTGGTTTTCTTGCAGTACTACTTTGATACATTGTTTCCTCGTATACCTGTTCCTGTCATGCGCCAGATTGTATCAAATCTTGAGAAGATGAATCTGCCAACTAAACCTTCTGGATCAACCGGAGACA
>NC_025695.1:23191907-23233820 GCF_000633955.1 Camelina sativa | reverse complement strand
TATATATACTTGGTACTTTATTGGTTTTGCTGTGCTGTTATTTGTCTTGTCAGGAAAGTATAAGCACTCTTTTAGTGACATAGTTGCTTGTTTAAATTGTTCTTAGTTACCATTTGATAATGGTCTTTGATATCTAAGGTCTGGTAGTGTGAACATTTCATTAGATTGGTATACCCTGCTACCTTTCTCTAAGATGACCCTAAGCTATGTTTTTGAAGAGCGTTAGGTAATTATCTGCTATAAGAATTTACTTCATTTTCGCATTAAAGTGAAGTCTAGATTTAAACAAACGAAATAGGGTTGTGTACCAGTGAATATGTATTCAATATTTTTTTTTTCTATCTGTTTTAGTAAATTATCCATTAGCATGACCGTAAAAGGTGTTTTATTAGTAGTCATTTATATATGCACATTTTTGAGAAATTTGATACTTTAATGTCTCCCTGATGTCAATTCCTGAATCTGACTTACTTTGTTGGTTTTCTTGCAGTACTACTTTGATACATTGTTTCCTCGTATACCTGTTCCTGTCATGCGCCAGATTGTATCAAATCTTGAGAAGATGAATCTGCCAACTAAACCTTCTGGGTCAACCGGAGACATGAGTCGTGGCTCTGACGACACTGCCCGTCGTCCTCCATCAGTAAAAGCATCTCTCTCTGTTTCATTTGGTCAACGTGCACCTCATCGTGCTTCCACCAGAGGCTCTTCTCCTGTTCGTCGTCCTCCACCGTCTGGTTATGATAGAAATGGAGGCGATGAACCACAGGCTCGGTCCCCACGTAGGAGCCAGAGCCGAGACTATTATTCTGACAGAGACTCAGATAGACAGCGGGATAGAGAGAGGGAGAAAGACCGCGAAAGGGACGGAGAGAGAGACAGGGAGAGGGAGAGAGACAGATACAGAGAAAGGGAGAGGGATTATGGTGATGATAGGAGATCGAGGAGAGACTATGAAAGTAGGGGTAGACGCAGAGATTATGATGATGATAGAAGCAGACATGACCGGAGAAGCCGGAGCAGAAGCCGAAGTAGGAGCAGGAGTGTGCAAATTGAGCGTGAACCAACTCCAAGAAGAGATAGTAGCAACAAGGAGAAAGCTGTGACTGTGAACAGCAATCTTGCAAAGCTAAAAGATTTATACGGAGACGCAAGTAGTCAGAAAGGGGATGAAGGATTTGGAACAAGGAGGGATTCAAGTTCAGAAGAAGTGATTAAGCTTGGTGGTTCCTCTTGGAGGTGAAAAAGAACAAAAAAACTAAAACTGTGGATTTTAAATGCTTCTTCTATTCTGTAGGATGATGCATGCTGTATTACTGTACTGTTTTGATTTCCAGCAAACTATTTTGGTTATATGCCTGAAATTACAGTTTTAGAATTGGTCTTGTTTGTTCAAAAAAAAAAAGAATTGGTCTTTTATCATCAATGTCTTTAGACTTTGTGCTGTCTTTTGAGTTTCTTACATATTATGTGTTTCCCTTGGAATAATTGAATCAGGTATTTGTTAACAACATAAAATTGATTAACCAAATCAATGTCTCAGTCCACATTTAAATCCCATGGATTAAAAGGCTCTATGGTTTGATAAGGTGTTAGTCAAAATAATGCTCTGGAAATTGCAGGGCAGTATGAAGAAAGTTGCAGGAGAGATGAAGTTTCTTAGGTGGTCGGGAGATATGTGTAATGCAAGGTTCAGTGGTTTTGTATCTCACAAAATCATCGTTTGCAATGTTCAAAGTGCTTAGAGTCTTAAAAAGCTAACAAGTAACAAGGCATTGAAAAGCCCAAAGCCACATTTCTAATACTGATGAATACGCACGTGTTGATCACGTGGGTCTCACGCCCGTTCTGTTTTTTTTTTTCTGGTCCTTGAGTTTCAGACCACAGTTTTGTTCAATTTTAAAGGTATTTGTCTTATTTTTTTTTTTTTGATTGGCCAATCGAAGATGATTTCTAGATTTCACCTCCATTGATTTGATTTTGATGTTTTCCATTTTTGGGTTTTCTCAGAAACACTGAAAATGGCTTCTCTTCATCTCCTTCGACCTCTACACAGCCTCTCTTCTTCAAAGCTCTTCTTTTCTCAGCCAAGTTTTCATTTTTCGTCATCTTTTAAACCTAGTAACTCGAAAAGTCACAGTCTTTCGAAATCATTGACTCACCTCTTTGCTCTTACGGAATCAGATTCTATTGATCAGCCTCTAGAAACAAGTTCTAAATCCCTTCTTCTACAACTCTCTGTAAGTGAAACTGGTTTTAACAATTCAAATATGATTTCTTTTTTTTTTTGCGTAGTGGGTTATGAAGTGTGTCTTTGTGTGTGTGTGTGTGTTGTTGCAGAAGTGTTTTGATCTTCCATCAGATTACTTTCAGCGGTTACCAAAGGACCTTCGTCTCGATGTAAGTAAAGCCCTCATTGCTTAAAAACTCGATTTTTGTGATTTGATCAGACATGTTTTTTTATGTGGTGTGAGTTTTGGTTGTTTTTTTTTTTTTTTGCAGTTAAATGATGCTGCTTTTGATCTCTCCAATGGACCCATCATCGATGAGGTTAGTTCCTCTTTCTCCACATAAAGTTCTTAGTGCTAAGTAAACACTTCCATTGACCAACTCTGTAGCCTCAAGTCTTGTTACCTTACTATTCCATCTCTGTGATCTCTTATGTGACATTCATGGACTTGAACTACTTGTGTATGATCCTCCTTTATTGCAGCCTCAGAGTCCCATCCTAAACCACAATATTTTGCAATTTTATATTTCTACATCTGTGACAGCCTAATAGCATTCTATGTTTCATTTTCATCTGTATTGTAGCATAATCTGTTATCTTCCTTATTCAATCTGTTATCTTCCTTATTCATCTTTCATATAAATAAGAATTTTGGAGGGAATGTCGTCATGTATGTGTTTATGCTTTACTGGTTTTACTAGAAACTAAAGATATATATATTTGCAGAAGAAGAAATTGCCACTCCATTGTTCTGATATGTTAATTTACAGACATAAACATAATTATGTATAACTTTAGCCTCTAGGAGACTAGGACCCTAAATCATAACACTGATCTACACCTTTAGACAGTTAATGATCATTTACTTGCATTGAAACATCATAGTCTTAGCTTTATTGTTCTAGTCCAGCATAGGTCATTGTTATTTTCTTCCCAATTACATACACCATTTAGTTTTCTCTTCCTATTCGAGAACTTGTTTATCTTCTTTGCCATTGGCGCTATGCCCTTTGGAATTGAGTAGAGAGGATGAGAGGATCTTGAGCCTTTGTAGTGTTTTATACAAGCCTACCCTCCTTGACTCGTTTTCTGAAAACTTTTGCGTTACTTATAATTGCAACTTCTCAAATCTGTTTGTAGTGTGGTCAAGAGCTTGGGGAGACATTACTGAATCTGTCCCGTGCTTGGGAACAAGCTGACACATCAACTTCTCGTAGTTTAGTTGAGATACTTCCCGAACTGGAAATTTCATTAACAGATGGTGCCAAATCAGGTAACAAGAAGTACACCCCTAGTATCTAGCTACACATCTTTCTAGATCTACTCTTGTAATCATACTCATTTTAACTTCTTTTTTTGTTCAGCCTTTGGGAGACGTCTGATAGCTGCAGGTAAAAGGTTCCAGGGGATGGGACAATATGGTCAAGGTGAATTACAGAAGGTACTTGAATCTCAAATGTAGGTGTGGTTTCTTCTACTGATTGTTTGATTTTGTTTATTGGGTGAACATGTAAATGTAAGTGACATCTAAATAGAAACTGTTTGCATACTTTCATCAAATGATAGTCAGACCACCTGTATACCTAGTTAGACTTTACTGCCAAAACCCACAATTATAAAATCAATTGTTCGTCTATGTAATCATTCATGCCCTTGGTACTTGTCTACAAAACTAACATCTCTGAGAAGTCGCAGATTGCTAAAGCGATGATTTCAACTGGAAAAGTCCTATCTGCAAATACATCATCCGTTCCAGTCAATAATGAAACCAACTCAGGAACAAAGATATTTAAGGTAAAGAATAGATTTTTCCCCTTGTACGTCAGCTGAAGTTACTTTGCAGATGATATTTTTTTTTTGTTTAAAACTGCAGTTTGGGGACCTTCAGGTTGCTGTGACTCCACAGAAAGCATACACTGGAGCTGCCATTGCATTCATCTATGGGTATTTGTAGAAGCTTGTTAACTTTTTTCAAGAAATGTGTATCACACTCTGTAACAACATTTAAAAACACCTTATTTCGGTTGAAACAGGATACTTTCATGGCAAATCAGTCAGGGGATCCAAAACATACCAGAGAACTCATTGCAGTATGCAAATGACAATGCATTGGTAATCGGAAAGGTTGGTGGATCAGACATTCTACTCCTTTGATTCTCATCATATAGTGGAAGTATTGGATTCTGCTTTCTGTTGCTTTGGGGATTTGTAATTTAACATTTTGTCAATGTTTTTGTTCTTCTGGGCAGTCTTTGAGAGGGTCTCTTCTAGCTCTGTTTTATGCCTCAACAGTCTTGTCAGGCTTCACAACAGCTGGGCTTATCCTACTCGCTAAGCAGCTTTCATCAGAGAAAGAGTGAATCCCTTGATGATTACACGCTTCCATTTCGGATAGCTGATACAAAACCTTTGTAAGAATCATAATCTCTCCGAGGTGGTCTCTTATACTCTCATGTTCAGGGTCAAATTATGTATCTATTATAGGAAAGTTTTCTACTCCTTTTATCTCCAAGGTGGTCTCTAATACTCTCTTTTTATGTATATTTTTGGTAGAGAAAACAAAGAAATATTTTGTTTTTGTAACTGAATAATGGAAGTTTGTGTACAGTGCCACAACCAATTTGTAGAAATTGTTTGTTACATGCTCTCACATGGCATTTTATTATGATACTTGTGTTTGTAGTAGATATCCTAACAACATACTTTAGTGTAACATTTATCCTACGGACATACTTACTTCAAAGTAGGAATATGATCTTTGAGGTTAATAAAATCACTCCTCTCCTCATATATAGCCCCGTCCGACACAAACCATTAGTTGCTTCATGAACATGACTCAGCTCTTGAGTAATGATGAATTGCATCTTTTCGTAGCAGCAAGTGATATCATGTACTAGATAAAAAAAAACAATTGTAACGTAAATGAGACTGAATATGATAACAAAAAACAAGAATAATTTGTAAATTAAAATTATTCTTCTGTTGCTTCTCTTCTCTCTTAGATTTTGGTTTGGTAATGTAATAATGTATTCTCAAAAACTAAAACCAGATAGCAAAATCAACAAACCGAGACTTAGAGAAAACACAGAAGATATATGAAAGTTACCAGAGAGAACAAGTTTTACAGAAATAAAGAATTCTTTGGCCATTGAAATTTTAAGAGTTATCCTCCTTAGCTTCCAGCTTCTTTGTAAGCAAGTCTGAGAGGCCATCGGATAACGCAGAGGATGTCACAAAGGAAGCTTTCAATAAATTGATAGCCTGTACATAAAAAGAGACATAGAGTTAAGCCATATCTTGTAGTAACTAATGGAACAAAGGACTTTAATATTTATGAGTACATACCTCTGTTCTACCGATAGTTATCTCTTCGATGTTGACTTCATCTAAACTAATCTTCAATTTTTTAGATCCCTAACAGTAAGATCTGTATTCAGTGGAGTGATTATCAGATCATCCGAGACAAGAAACTTCTTGTTACTCTTCACAAACCCACCACTACTTCTTGACTGGTCACTTATTTCAGTTTTGGGATCCTTTGGTCTTACTTTCTTGAGCCTGTCCTCGCGATCTCCAGGCAAAGCATGATCTTCCAAACAACTGTAGAAACTCGGAAGAGTTTGGACCGGAACGCCAAGAAGATTCTTTCTACAACGGTAATACCAAGGTATGGTTATTTCACCGCACCTTAAGCCTTTGAGGCTTCTGAACAAGTTACCTATACATCCCAGACCATCATCACCATCATCACTAGCAGAGATTTCGCATATATATTCAAGTGGAAGAACAAGAAAGGTGCAAAGAAGATCTATAAAGCCTTCACCACACTTAGCATACATAACCTTCCTCTTCTCCTCTTACTCAAATACACTGTCAAAGACAATACTTGACCTAACACTGAATCACATGGACTTGATGGCTTAAACGCCCTCTTCGAAGGATACGTTGAACTCTGGAAGGGATAGAATGTGGTTGTCAATGGAGTTTCTGATGTGAATAAGGATCGAAGCAAAGTCATTGCCTGTACAGTACAATGAGAGTGCCCAAAAGTCAAAAAAAGTTTCATATATAATATTTAACAAAAATAAAATAAAAATAAGAGTACCTCTCGGAAGCCAAGTTCTGCTTCACCCTCCCCCAACTCCTCTGAAACGTTAACGCAGCCTAAATCCTTGAGACGGTTTCGGAAAAGTTCCCGAGAAAAATTCTCTATTTTCAAATCGTTACTCAATATAAATGCCAAGTTTCCATCACCATGGACAAAGTCTCCATCATAATCACAACTACCTCCCAACCTGCTCGCAAACTCTTCTCCTTCGGGTGACGAAATCTCTTTTTTCATCAAGTTTCCACAGCTACATCTTGAAGTATTGAAATTACTAAAAAACTCTCTGCAGGGTTCTCTTTGCAAGTACATTGGACACATAAAGTGTTTAGTTGCCTCTGTGTCGACGTCTATGTTAATCTTGAGAATTTTGCATTGACTTTCCTTCACGCTCTTCGGGTAAACCAGCATCTGCTTACAAGCTTCAGTCCGGAAATTATCGATGTTCATGTCCGCAACACTTTTGTAAAGGTTGTTGAGACAACCTATGGTGACCGTTTGTCTTAATCTGCCGTGATTCTCAAGCAAATCTCACAATGGTTCCCAAAGGCATAGTGAGAAAACTATAGAGCAAGTCAACAAAATCATTACCAGAGTGAAGCCAGACAACCTTTTGCTTGTCCAAATGATCCGCAAGAAGCACATTGATTGTTCTTTTCTCGAATCTTTGATCCATTGGAGATGAGAGATACAATGACTAAAGGATTATTTCTTCACAAATAATAAAGAAAAAAAAAAGGAAATCGCAACAGGCCAAATATTCTGAACTTTGAGAACGTACTAATGGATTAAAGATCAAAACCAAGGAGGGATTCATGGTAAATAAAAAGTTAATCGTTTGAGATTCCCTATAGAAATTTACAAGTCTCGAGGAATGTAAAGAATATAGGCTGTAATTCATATTGTTGGGAAGAGGAAGAGGTTTCGTGTATAAATAGACTGTGTTATTTATTAACTTAAACATGACTTTGTACCTTACCCATGATGGCTACGTAGTTGAAATACATACACTACAACAAAACAATACGTTTTTCTACGAAATTGCCTACAAAATATTTCGTAGAAAGAATTTCCTTCGGAAACCCTTCTGAATTTTGACGAAAATAAAAACGTCGAAGGAAATAAGAAAGAAATTTCCTACGCAAACGGATAAGAGAAATGAGAAGGGTGTTAACTTCGAAAATCCGTCGGAAAACTAAATCGAAAGAAACTTTGAAGGAAACAAGATAGACTATCGAAGGTATTACAGTGGAAAGAATTCGGAAGGAATATTTGCTTTCATTTTCCTACGAGAATATTTACGAAGGAAAAGTCGAAAGAAACCTGTAGGAATATAGAAGGACACTAGGCCGAAGGTATTTAAAAGGAAAGATTCCTTCACGTTTCCTACCAAACTAATTATTCGAAAGAATTTTTTATGTCGGCATACCAAAACAAAACCAAGTGGGCAAGCAATTGGGATGGTGATTGGAATAGGAAAGATGAGAACTTTATTCTATATAAGAGAGTCATTGCCTATCTTAAATTCCAGACAACAAAAACCTTTATTATATATATAGCTCCGGCTTATCTATTATTCCGAAAACAATATTTTTCTTCTATGCTTCCATTTTTTCTCCAAATATTTACAAAAAATAAATAATTTTCGCACGTGGTTGGACAAAAAAAGATGTTATCCAAACGGGATGCTTACGAGGGAATATGCAGCTGGACTCACCGAATTTATGAACGTCGCTATGAATCAGGAAAGCTGCTTACGAAGTGGTAAGATGTTATGCCCATGTCCATCTTGTAATAATAATATCTTCATTGACAAAGATTTAGTCTGGGGACATATTTATAGTCTTGGAATTATGTCGAGTTACAAAGTTTGGTTTTATCATGGGGAAACTGATGCTTACCACGTCGGTAGTACAAGTGAAAATGTGATAGAAAGGGTGGAAGAATCTGGATTGGGAGGCGGAGGTGTAGGAACGGTTCAAATGGTTCATGATGCACATAGAGAAAATATGCATGAATATCTAGAACCTGAAAATATAGTAGAAGAACCAAATTTAGAAGCAAAAATATTCTACGATATGCTAGATGCATCGAAGAGTCAATTATATGAAGGTTGTAAGGAAGGACATTCTCCTTTATACGCTGCAACTAGGATGATGAATATAAAGACGGATTATAACTTGGCAGAAGATTGTGTGGATGCTTGGGCAGATTTTGTTAAAGATATTTTACTGGAAGACAACATCTCACCGGCTTCGTATAATGAAATTGAGAAGCTTGTTTCTGGTCTTGGTTTGCCATATCAAATGATTGATGTTTGTATCGACAACTGTATGATTTATTGGCAATCAGACGCAAACTATTTAGCTTGTCGATTTTGTGGAAAACCCCGATTTCAAAATACTAGTGGGAGGTCCCGAGTAGCGTTTAAGCGTATGTGGTATTTGCCATTGGTCGATCGGTTGAAAAGGTTATATCAACAAGAGCGGACAGCTGCAGCTATGAGATGACACCAAGAGCATTCAACCGATGGCGAGATCGCTCATCCCTCAGACGCAGAGGCATGAAAACATTTTCAGAGAATTTATCCAAGTTTTGCCGAAGAAAGCAGGAATGTCTACCTTGGACTATGTACAGATGGTTTCAACCCTTTTGGAAAACATGGACGCCAATATTCTTTGTGGCCAGTAATTCTCACACCTTATAATTTGCCTCCATCTTTGTGCATGAAGAGAGAGTTTCTATTTCTGTCTATCCTTGTTCCTGGTCCATAACACCCAAAGAGATCTCTTGATGTCTCCTTCCCAATTTTGTGTGACCATATGATTAATAGGCTGACAACAACAAGGAAGCAAAAATTGTTTGGTGGAATTGATGTCAGAAAATTTGTGAGCTTATCTGTTGTTGGAGAAGTTCGTGATGCACCAAAAGGTTTCAAATGTTGGCTTGAACTCAAGGAGAAGCATATGAGAATGGTTGTTTTTCATAAAAGAAGGGCAGAACAGAAGATTCAACCATTGCTTGCATATGAGTTTCATGAAACTCCAATGAGAATGGATATTCAGGATTCTGCAATTGGTATCAAATCTTTTTGCCAGTTTCCTAGTTTCTATGATTGGAGATGGCAAACAAGTTTGGTTATGCAACAAATAGCGAGACACAAAAAGTTCAGGTTGTGCAAGCGGTGGTGGTTTAAGTATAAATTTGTAGAAGAGGGTAAGAAGCGACTGCACATTCAGTTGAGGTACAAGCGCAGATTGGAATTTGCAGAGTGGTTAATACATTGGGGCAGAACAGAAAATTGGAGAAAGCACAAGACCTTGCAACTTTTAGTAATAATAAAGCATAAATGGAGAACTAAGTGTGCTCATCATTGGTTGTGGCACCGGCGGAAGAAAGGAAAGGGCTCCAAATCTTGGAAGTTTATATTCAAGCTTGACAAAAAGAACATACAACACCATCATAATCATATCCGACCTGCATCACAAGCATTTTTAAAAAGGAATTTGAGAGGTTATCAAGTGGACAAAGTGCAGTGGCTGTTTCAACAATCTCTGATGATGCAAGAAGAACCTGCTTTGGAGACACTTTGGAGACATAAGCTACTGGTGTTTCTAATTAAGAGGTGGGATGTTCACAACAGAGTTTGGGATCTTGGAGGTTCAGCATCCATTATCTCAACCATGTGGGCATGGTTGTTTGGGAGAGAAGGATTTGATATAGGAAAAGGAGAGTGAAGCTGACATGGAGGTTTAAGAGGATTTGATTGGAGGAAAAAGAGTAAATGACGTGGTGTTTGTTGGCAATTGACGAAACTGAAGAATAAAGTGTAGGAAGAGTTCGTTTGTGAAGATTATGTGAAAATCTGAGAATTGTAATTCTTCTTCTTTCTAGTTTGTTAGTGTGTGTTCCTCATTGTTAGATTGAGATCCTTCCATGGATTTTAACATGAGAAGTTGATTCTGCGTTTTATGAACATCGATTCAAGTTTATCATTTCATCAGTTCTTAATGGAGAGATTTGTGGTTCTATTGTATTACATTCTTACCATGGAAGAGTCCCACAAGAGCCTCATGACCTTTCTCGATCCCATCAGCTACATCTTCCACGTACGTGATATTCCCTTCTTTAATGTGCAGATGCACAAACTCCGGGAACTTTGAGTATTTGTCGTAGAAATTAGACACTAGAAAGCCTTGAATACGGATTCGTTTGTAGATTATGTTGGATAGGTTGTGCACACCTTCTTGGTTTTAAAGATTGTACTATGAGATCATTCCACAGACAGCGATACGTCCTTGCACGTTCATGTTTAAGAGCACTGCGTCAAGCATTTTTAAAAAGGAACTTGAGAGGTTATCAAGTGGACAAAGTGCAGTGGCTGTTTCAACAATCTCTTATGATGCAAGAAGAACCTGCTTTGGAGACACTTTGGAGACATAAGCTACTGGTGTTTCTAATTAAGAGGTGGGATGTTCACAACAGAGTTTGGGATCCTGGAGGTTCAGCATCCATTATCTCAACCATGTGGGCATGGTTGTTTGGGAGGGAAGGATTTGATATAGGAAAAGGAGAGTGAAGCTGACATGGAGGTTTAAGAGGATTTGATTGGAGGAAAAAGAGTAAATGACGTGGTGTTTGTTGGCAATTGACGAAACTGAAGAATAAAGTGTAGGAAGAGTTCGTTTGTGAAGATTATGTGAAAATCTGAGAATTGTAATTCTTCTTCTTTCTAGTTTGTTAGTGTGTGTTCCTCATTGTTAGATTGAGATCCTTCCATGGATTTTAACATGAGAAGTTGATTCTGCGTTTTATGAACATCAATTCAAGTTTATCATTTCATCAATTTTTAATTGAGAGATTTGTGGTTCTACTGTATTACGTTCTTACCATGGAAGAGTCCCACAAGAGCCTCATGACCTTTCTCGATCCCATCAGCTACATCTTCCACGTACGTGATATTCCCTTCTTTAATGTGCAGATGCACAAACTCCGAGAACTTTGAGTATTTGTCGTAGAAATTAGACACTAGAAAGCCTTGAATGCGGATTCGTTTGTAGATTATGTTGGATAGGTTGTGCACACCTTCTTGGTTTGAAAGATTGTACTATGAGATCATTCCGCAGACAGCGATACGCCTTGCACGTTCATGTTTAAGAGCACTGCGTCTAGTATTTTGCCTCCTACGTTCTCAAAGTATATGTCAATGCGTTTAGAGAAATGCCTAGAAAAGAAAAAGGTGAATATTTATTAGATTAGTCAAAAACAGTTGATATATATAGACCTTTTTTTTTCCTTCCAAAAAAGTTGCGACTTGATTCTGCAACAGATCCTAACAAGGCAGAACATCAAAAAAGCTTTATTAATAAGTGGTTACGAAACTTTTCAGGGCGGCACTAAGGTCTGGTTCTTCCTTGTTGTTAAATGCATCATCAAACCCAAACTTGGTCTTGAGCAGATCAACCTTACAAATCCCAAAAATTAAGTAAAGGGCTAATCATTCTATTGAAATGAGAACCAAGGAACATAAAAGGAAACAAAATATAGAAATGATGATCAAATCCTCACCTTTTCTTTGCTACCGACGCTTCCAACAACATAACAGCCCATCATCTTAGCAAATTGACCCACAAGCTGACCAACTGCCAGGGGCGGATGTACGCTTTAGTATGTGTGGCACGTGCCACATGCTAAATCCTAAAAAACAAAAAAAATTTACATGGGATTTAGTTATCATAGTTCAGAAAATAATAGCACTTAATTATTGTGCCACATGCTAAGTCTAACGGAAGCCCTTTCTATAATACAGGTTAAGCCCAACTATTTTAAAACTGCTAATGATTCAAGCCCAACTAACTAAAAGTCTAAAACTTAAAGTCTATAAACTTTTTTTGATCGGGATTTATACCTAGTTTTTATGAGTTCATCGACAGCAATACAACTGCACCATAGAGAGAGAAAAGTCTTCTGCTTCTATTTTTGATTGGTTCCAGTATTATTTTTGTCTTCGGTTATTTTTTATCAAACAGCATATAAACAACAGTAAGTAATTGATGCAAAACTTGTCGTTGGACAAAATTCTATTTACGTGTTATAGCATATAAACTTGTCTATTGATTTTCTTCTTATTCTAGATAAATTGATAGTCTCATTCAATTGCTTTAAATATATATTGATGAATTCATGCTATGTTTTTTATTAGGTGATCTATGGAAAAATATTTTCCAAAAAAACCAACAAGTACATCTCATTCTCATGATGATTTGGAGAATTTACCCGTGGACCCTGCAGATAGGAAACGAATTGTGGAATATCACCCTAACCAAAGAGATGAGGTAAGACGCAAATATTTAGTTAAGGGTCCTTATCAACCTCGTGGTCACAAATTTCCTAGAACACTAACCGGAGATAAATTGAGACGATTCAATCCAATTTGGTTTGATCTTTATGGTGATTGGCTGGAATATAGTGTGAAGACAGACAAGGCTTTTTGTTTGGTTTGCTACTTGTTTAGAGATTACACAGAAAATAAAGGTGGAAGTGATGAATTTGTAACAAGGGGATTTGATACATGGAAAAATCCAAAGAGATTGAGTGTTCATGTGGGAGAAGTGAATAGTTTTCACAATAATGCATTGAAAATGGCTGATAATTTGATGAGACAAGGTCAATCAATTGTTCATGCTTTTTATAAGCATGATGATGCTGCAAAAAATGAATACAGAATCAGATTGAATGCTTCAATTGATGTTTGTAGATATTTATTACGGCAAGGATTACCTTTTTGAGGTCATGATGAGTCAGTAGAATCAGCTAATAGGGGAAACTTCATAGAGCTTGTGAAATATACTGCAGATCAAAATGAGCTTGTAAGGAAGGTTGTGTTGGAGAATGCTCCCAAAAATAATCAGATGGTGTCTCACAAAATTCAGACTGATCTAGTGCATTGCTTTGCAGAGGAAGTTATTGAATCTATTATTCAAGAAGTTAATCACGATGTATTTTGCTTGTTGGTGGATGAGTCTGCAGATGTTTCTACTAAGGAGCAAGTGGCAGTGGTTTTTCGCTTCGTTGATAAAGATGGGATAGTAAAAGAAAGATTTATTGGTCTTATTCATGTTCAAGATACATCTTCTGCAACTCTGAAATGTGCTGTTGATTCATTGTTTGCAAAGCGGGGGTTGAGTATGAAAAAATTAAGGGGACAAGGTTACGATGGAGCAAGTAACATGAAAGGTGAGTTTAATGGGTTGAGATCTTTGATTTTAAGAGAAAATAGTACTGCATATTATGTATACTGTTTTGCTCACCAGCTTCAATTGGTCGTCGTGGCAGTTGCTAAAAAACATTTTGAAGTTGGTGATTTTTTTGATATGATTTCGGTTTTGCTAAATGTGGTTGGAGCATCTTGTAAGAGGAAAGATATGGTTCGAGAAGACCAACGAAGGATCATCGAAGAAGGAATTAGTCAAGGTGAAATTAAGACAGGAAAGGGACTGAATCAGGAGCTTTCATTTCAAAGCCCTGGTAATACTCGATGGGGTTCTCACTACAATACCTTAGTACGATTAGTTGATTTATTCCCTTCTATTGTGAAAGTATTGGAGTATGTCCAGAGCGAAGGGAGTGATGGTGTCAAAAGAAGGCAAGCTAATGGTCTCATCAAATATTTGCACACCTTTGATTTTGTGTTTTACTTACAGTTGATGTTACTTCTTCTCGGGATCACAAATACTCTATCGGTGGCTCTGCAAAGGAAAGATCAAGACATTTTGAATGCTATGTCTCTGGTGAAATCTACCAAGCAACAATTGTACAATCTCAGGGATAATGGATGGGATTCTTTGGTTGAAAAAGTTAATTCTTTTTGTGAGAGTCATAACACTGAGTTGATCATCATGGAAGAAGAATTTGTTGATCCAAAGAAGCCAAGACGGAGAACCAACATGACAAACTTGCATCATTATCAGGTGGAATGTCTTTACACTGTATTGGATATGCAAATTCAAGAGTTTAATGATCGTTTTGACGAGGTAAACACTGAATTGCTTAGTTGCACTGCGTCTTTGAGCCCTTTTGGTTCCTTCCACGAGTTTGACCAGTCGAAACTTGTGAGGTTATCTGAGTTTTATCCAGAAGATTTTTAGTTCTGTGGAGCGGATATCTCTTGAGCATCAACTTGGTATTTACATTGATAATATCCGTGAAGATAAAAGGTTTGCTAATTTGGAGAGTCTTGGAGATCTTGCACGTGTAATGATGGACACAAAAAAAACATCTTTCGCATCCTCTTGTTTATCGACTTTTGAAGTTGGTTTTGACTTTACCTGTTGCCACTGCTACAGTCGAGAGATGCTTTTCTGCGATGAAAATTGTGAAGACTACCTTGCGAAACCGAATGGGTGATCAGTTTTTAAATGATTGTATGGTTTGTTTTATTGAAAAAGAGCACTTAGATAAAGTGACAAATGAGGTAGTAATAAAAAGATTTCAAGATATGGAAGATCGTAGAATAGTTTTGTAGGACTTCTTCATGTGTTTTTGTTATGACAATTTTTTAATATTTTATTTTTTTGGTTTTGGATTTTTTAATAATAATATTATTATTATATTTTAATTAATTATTTTATTAATTATTTTGTGCCCCATGTTAAATAAGTTTCTGCGTCCGCCACTGCCAACTGCACCAGATGCAGCTGAGATATAAACAGTCTCTCCTTCCTTTGGAGAACAGATTTCGTAAAGCCAGCATAAGCAGTCATACCAGGCATACCTGTCGTCAGGACCGGGGGAAACAAAAAAAAGAGAGAAAAGATTAAACCAAACAGTTGTTTCAAACAACGTTTTTAATCCACAAAAGCGACATCAACTTCATTCATGATTGTTTCTGTAATTTTATACAAACTAATTCCATTCCTATGTTTCAAACAACGTTTTTAATCCACAAAAGCGACATCAACTTCATTCATAATTGTTTCTGTAATTTTATACAGAAACAAAGAGCAAGGCTGAGAGATAAACAAACATATATATACCGATAAGTCCAGTGTAGTACGATAATGGAACGTCGGTATGTTGAATCTTGAAATGCATGTGAGTCATCGGAGTGATAACTTAACAGATGACATCAACTTCATCATTTAATCCCCAGAGTAAATCACCTTTTGTGTAATCTGGACGTACATAACTTAACAGATGAGTATTTTTTTTTTTACATATGTGATGTCCATACGAAAATAATCTCTTAAAAACTGGTGTCTTTTGTAACATAAGTTTAAAATGAAACAAAACTTAGGAATTATTTAAAATCTTTAATCATTTATATTTGTGACTCATTTTTTTTATCATGTATATGGTGGTGTATCCATTTAACTAATTGTATCTAAAGATGAACCAAATCGGATATGAGACATAATTTGTCTATATATATATTTGGGTTTTTATATCATGTTTTTATGTTGTTCGCCATTTTGACTTTAACTCTTATCTTTCGAAAGTAATCATTGATATAGAACAGAGTGGCATTCCGACCAAAATAAGAATAAGAGAATGGTATTATGTCTAAACGAATTCCATGTAAAATCACTATTGGTCGCTTCTTTCTTTTATAATTATTTCAAATGGAATGGAAAATTGATGAAGGCTAATGTCAAACTTTGAAATTTTTTGCTGTCTAAGAATATACTTTACCTTCTTCATTTCGGAATTTTCGGTGAATAAAAGAGACAAGTCAACAAGATCGCCGACAATGAGCTTAAACTGATTTGAGTCTTTCATTATGAATCAGCTTTGCATGTCATATCATTCATTAATGCATTTTTTTGTTATGGCTATACTGGCATGTCTTGTGTGGTATAAATTATCTACCCTACGTTGATCATGTCTGCATAAAGTGGTTGTCTGATCTCATTCAATTTTAGGTAGTTTCAATTCATTTATGTGGGCAAGGCTGAGGGAAAACATGGCAATTATTTTGTTAGTCTATTTCAATTTAAAACGGTAACAACAACACATAATCGAATTGGAACTTGATTGGGACTATTTTTAGTTGGGGATATGACAATAATCAATGTTGATCTACCTAACATTAAAAAATTTATAATGACTGAAAAGAGATGAGAATTAGATGAGATTTTTTTTTTTATTTCAACCAAAAAAAACTCATGTATTAAATGGGCAAAAACAAAAGGGTGAATCAGGTAGATAGCCAAAATTGAGAATGTAATGAAGAATATAGCACATTAAATCTGGATATTAGGTGATTACAAAGGGCAAAGAGAAATTACTATAATGTGGCCGGAGGTGGTTGGTCGGAGGTGGCTGGCCGGAGTTGGCTGGTCGGAGGTGGCTGACCGGAGTTGGCTGGCCGGAGGTGGCTGGCCAGAACAGCGGTCGAAGTGGTGGGCGGTGGCTGATGGTGGTAGGGGTGGTGCTGATGAGGGCGATGGTAAGAAGAATGAAGTTTTCAATAATACATAAAATATACCCTATATAACCTTTTGATGGTTATAATGGTTACCAAATTAAATATAATTTTTTTTGTGTGTTACTTGTGCCAATTTTCCAAAACAAAATAGATGAAATATTTTGGGTTTTTTTCCTGATGGTAAATTGATGAATAATCAATTTTGTACTCAATATATATTTATCAAAAGTGACGGGTGAGACACTAATCCCAGTCGAAGATCTTGTTGAATAGGTTAAAAAAAATGCCTTGCCAGCTGCTAGAGTAACGAGGCCAAAGAAGTTTGTTGGTGTAAGCGCCGTCCATATATTCAAGGACATTTACGTTGGTCGAACATGTTTTGGAATCTAAGCGCAGTTGTCCAAATCCCAAAACACGATAGTATTGGCATACACGTAGGGACTTGCTTGAAAACTTACATGATGTAAATTCCATACATAAGGGCATCTCCATCAAAGGATCTAACCAAAATTGCTTAAAACAAATTTTATTATTAATTTTGTAAAAAAGTTAGATTAAGAACTTCTTAAGAAATTGTAAAATTTCATGAGTTTATTGATAGCTGCTATATTTGGGGTTCTTAAAAATGATTGCATTTTCTAAAATTTTAAACAAACTTAACACATAAAACCTGTTTCTGATTCGTTTTAACTGCAACAAAGAGACTGAAAACAGAGGATATATGTTCTATATCAGATACAACGACACAAGTCACGAAACCTGTATAGCTTTGTGAACATGACCTGTTTCTTTATACAAGTCATCACATTAGACCTGTATATATAGCATTGTGAACAAAATCATGTTTGAATGATCTTTCATTTTCTCTATAAGACACAGCGGAATATATATATGTTAAGATGATGTACTACTACCACCTTTGATTACCATCCTCTTTATTGTCCTTGTTCCCACCTCCGAATAATCCATTAACACGAAGAGACATGTGATGGTTTCCAGAATTCTTCCGATTTAACCATATCTCGCTCTGGCTCTGTCTACTACTTCATTGAGCCGCGTTCCCTGAATTTAGCAATCCCATATACGAAGAAGATGATCAAAACTATACAGAATCTAGAATTAGTCTAATTGAGACAAGCTCTCGTGGTAATCAGACTTGTTCTTCTGCAAATAATTCAGAAACTGAAATCTGACTTCGAAAGCTTTTCAAACCCCATATGAAACCTAACTGAGGAACAAGACAGAAAACCAAGAGAGTTGCTCAGAGAAACTAACCATTGGAGGAAGGAGAGAGGAAATAGTTCCTTGATTTGTTGTAGATTTCACCACCAAATGAAGCTTTTTTCTAATCATGAAGTTTTCTACAACCGAAGATCTTCACTTTTCACATAACCGGAATGAATCTCTCTACTAAGATGAGATCTAAGAAAGAACATAAGAAGAAGGAAAAAGGGAAGGCCTTCACCAAGAACAGGAACGGAGACGGCGACGGTAGGCTTGAGAAGAAGAGCCAGACATGCAGTCATAGTGGAAGCGGAGGCAGTGAAGGTGGCCATTGTTTCTCTTTGCTTCCCCTACCGACTGAGAGACCTCTACAATTGAGTTTGATTTTGGTTCTATGACAACAACAACACTTTTTTTTTTTTTTTTGCTAGTGTTAATCGGCATCGTCGGAGAGATCCTATAGCTCCGATGCTTCCATGATTTCACGAGGAGAGAGAGAGATCAAAACGAATAAAATAAAACTTTTTTTTTTCCTTTTTTTTCTGTCAGCCAATCACAAGTTGACACATCCAGGTTTCTAAATGAATCTAAAACAACTTATCTACCGATCGATTCTAAACAAAACTAGATTATTTATCATATATTTAATCTGTTTCAATAATTATATGAATCAAGTGTCAATTAATCAATTTTGTATTATATAGATGATAATATCTCTGATCCATAAAATTGACACGTATCACAACACCATGTTTTTCACTTTTACTTTTTAATACTCCAGATCATCTTTTATCTTTTTCACATCGTAAATCAACATTCATTTTACTTTTATATTCTACAATGCTTTTTAAAAAGTATTCTATAATTTTTTGTTTTTTATGATTTTGTATTGAGTTATTATACATATTACTAAATGATTTTTTTTTTAACTAAAACAATTAAGAGTCAAATAACTTTTGTTTTCGTTTTTATTTAATATATTAATTTTTTTATATAATAATTAATATATTAAAAAATATGAACTTTTTCGATATACAAATCAAAAGAAACAAGTCTGTATCTATAGAAAATGAAATATGAAATTTTTTGATATTAATTATTTATATATAAAAATAATTTATTTTGAAATTATTGAGTTTAAATAATTGGGATGAAAAAAAATCAAGAATTTTGATGACCAGTAAAAACACAACACATGACAAAAAGTACCCCACCTAACATGCCATATCCTTAACAACATTTCTTACAACAACATTGCACCAATTTCAACTGTTAATAATTTTTTCAACATACCCATTGTAATATTACATACATTGGTTTTTATTTTCAACACCCTCCTTTTTACTTTTGAACACTCTACATCATCTTTTTTTCACCTAATAACTCAACATCTATTCAATTTTTCTCATCTACAATAGTTTTGTTTAATAAAATTCAACACCTTATTCTATTTATTTTATTATTTATTTTTATATGTTCAAATAAAATGAAATAAGTTTCTATTTATAAAGTATGAAAAATCATAAATTTTGATTACTATAAAATAAATGATGTCAAATAGTTAGGATAATTTTTTTCTTTTTGACAACAAAATACAAGATCAACTCAAACGAGCCAATTGGAAAGAAAAACATTTATATAATTAATTTGATGCAACTCAACTCTAGCAACGCGCCAGCCTCTGTTTGGGTGTGTTGTCTTCTCTGCTTCTTGACTTGAGTGAGTTTCATACAAACTCAACTCAAGCCTGCCTCTGTAATTTTCACCGCACCACACAATTTTTCTAAAATTTCGAACATTTGACTCTTTTATCTCGGTACGTCTTTGGCTAATTTGGTTACTTGTTGAGAAACTGATATCAAAGTTCAAAAATGTTTTGGGGTTTGACAATATTGAACTCTGTTTCTCGATTTCTGTGGGTTCAAATGTTTCTAGGATGAAAGTGTTATTATAAATTCTTAGCTTGTAGATGGGCATGAAGTTTCATGCTTTTTTGCTTGTTTTGTTTTCTTTCTAATATTTTATGTGTTTTGAACTTGTTAGGATTGTTTTGGAGAAACTTTTTGAGATGATGGACAACAGAAATGATCAAGAAATCGATGTTGGATCGGTGGTTGAAGCTGTTTCCGCTGATCATTCCTTCGGTGCTCCCCTCTACGTAGTTGAGAGCATGTGCATGCGCTGCAATGAAAATGTATGTCTCTTGCTCTCTCTTTCTCTCTGTCTCTCTGACACACACACAAACATTTTGGTTAGTGTCTATGTTTGTAGCTGAGTTCTGTGATTATATATTCCAATATTAGAGGCTAATATATTGGTTGCAATGACTGGATTTGCTTTCTCGGTGCTTTGTAGATTTACCAGAAGTGTTAAACAGATGGGAAACTTCTTGCTTATCTGTATATATCGATGTCTTTTGAAATCTTTCCAGTTTATAGATTTCACATTCAGAAACTCTTAGACCCTGGTCATCAAATTTAAGATGGGAAAAGGTTGAAAAGAGAAAGAAACTCAAATGGTTATGTAGAGCAACTTTATTTAGTTGAGATTCCTGATGTTAGTGGTAACTGATACAGGTCAAGGAAACTCAAATTGGTCCAGGAAACAGGCTAGTTTCCCTTTAGTCCTTGCTTTCTAGTTTGTATTTGTTATCAATACTTTACATGCAAATGGCTGTAATAACATTAGCTTTTTTTTTCCTGCTATCCAATGGTTCTTGATATTATTTTGAAGTGAACTATAGAGGGAATGAAACAAAACTTATTAGCTACATCTTGGTGATGGTATGAAAAGTTTGAGGTGAATATATTGATATTTTTGGTTCTGTGGAAATCAGTGGAGAAACTTTATATGGTCTTTCTCTTGATCCTTCTTCGGTGCATAAAGCAGCTTCTTATTTCTTCTGCAGGGAACAACTAGATTTCTATTGACTTTAATTCCTCACTCCAGAAAGGTATGTAGTACTCTGTTTTGAAAAGTGCCAAGTTTTGTTCCATTTTCTAAATTAAGATTGTTTCGTACTTTAGTCACTGTGAATTTGACCACATTCTAGAGCACTAACAATCCACATAGTTTTATTATTTGATATAAAGAAACATGTTCTCTTGGTGTAATGCTTTGTTTAGACTTTTCTCTACCTTGTGTTAACTTACGAACTTCCTGCCAACCTATTCCGGTTACAGGTCTTAATATCTGCATTTGAATGTCCCCATTGTGGAGAAAGGTACAAGTTCTTATGATTTTTAGATGNAGCGTGAATTTTTTTTTTTTTTTTTTTTTTTAATCACTAAATATTATTGTCTGTTTTATCTCTGATCTGTTATAGGAATAATGAAGTTCAGTTTGCTGGCGAGATTCAACCTCGAGGATGCAGCTACCATCTAGAGGTTTCAGCTGGCGATACAAAGGTTAATGCATCGATTCAAATCTAAATTTTTGTTCTTTTCAATAAGATTTTTGTTATATTTTTCATTTGGAGATGCAATATATATTAGGTAGAATGTAGCCTTCCTTTCGTATTACAAGAAACTCGAACGATCTGTCTTTAGTTGTCTCTTGCTCCCTAAGCTAACTTTACCTTCTTATTTCTGTCTGAATGCAGATATTTGACCGGCAAGTTGTAAAATCTGAATCGGCCACTATTAAGGTGAGCTGATTCTGCGAATGTCATTGCTCCTTTGAAATAAAAAAATACTTTGGTTTTCTCTAACCCAGGCAGTTCGCTTCAAATTTCTAAGAAACCACTTCCGCTTATCTTTCTGAACACTGTGAACTCGTTGCTTCTTTTATTATGTAAACTAGCTGATTTGAAGCTGGAAACTGATATTAATTGCATGAATATATGCATTCAGATTCCTGAACTGGATTTTGAGATTCCACCAGAGGCCCAACGTGGTAGTTTATCTACGGTAAGTTCTCTTAACCATCTTGGTACATACAGTTCATTTTTGGGGGTAAGTAATTCTTAGAACAACCTAAACATCGTCTGATCTACTCATGTGAACAAATTAATGGTGCATTTAATGATAATATAACCATCAGCTTATCACCTATTGAGACGATTCCCATGGGATATCTATCTGTGTTGCTTTGCTAGCTTCAGCCTGGTATTAGCAGTTGGAAAAATCTCTTGTCATCGTTTAACTCTTTTGTAGTGGAGAATAGACCTATACAATTGCAATTTAAGATGTTTAGTTTTTTAATATCCCAGTTCCTTCTCTATGGCTCCATCCTTTTGTTTAATTTCTAGGTGGAAGGGATACTATCCCGGGCTGCTGATGAACTGAGTGCCCTTCAAGAAAAACGCAGGGTAAAATTCTGGCTTGGAGCTATAACTTTTGTATGTCCATTTTGATTGTTTTGGCAGTCAGGAATCTCTTAAACTGCATATGTTTCTTGGCAGAAACTGGATCCTAAGACTGCTGAAGCAATAGACCAATTCTTGTCTAAACTGAGAGCTTGTGCCAAAGCAGAGACATCATTCACATTCATTTTGGATGATCCTGCTGGAAACAGTTTCATTGAAAACCCGTAAGGATATATATTCAACTTGGACATACCATCATGTTAAAGTCAAGTTATGTTTCTTATATCTAGCTTATGACAACAAGTTTACAACATTTGACAGACATGCTCCATCTATAGATCCCTCTCTAACAATCAAGTTCTATGAGCGAACACCCGAGCAACAAGCAACTCTTGGATATCTTGCTAACCCATCTCAGACTGGACAGTCAGAAAGAAGCCTTGGAACACCTTCTACTCAAACAACTACTCTACCTCATGGAACTATCGGAGCAACAGCTGGTCATCGTGCGATTGCGCAGAGTAATAGCACTGATATTTCTGATAACTTGTTTAGATACACTGCGCCTGAAGAGGTAACTTCTGACCCTGCAACTTTTCGAATATTTTTGCTGAATGTTCAAGGTTAATTATGATCACTCAAATGTTTTGTGAGAGTTAAAAATTTTAATGGTTATTTTAGATAACATTACCATTGCTTATTTTTAATAGGTGATGACTTTCCCTTCAACTTGTGGAGCATGTACAAAGCCGTGTGAGACACGGATGTTTGTGACAAGTATCCTTTCAAAACTATGTGCTTGTTCCTTGGTGTTCTGAAACAAGTTTCACGTATTTGTGTTCCTTGATGCTGTTTTACTTCTTGACATAAAAATAGAAATCCCGTATTTTCAGGAGGTTATTGTTATGGCATCTACATGTGACGATTGCGGCTATCGCAATTCTGAGGTTGGCTTCCATTAGTATGAGAGATTTTTCAGACACAGACCTGGTATTTAGGTTTATTCAACTTATTTTTCGGTGATTGTAAACAGTTAAAGCCTGGTGGTGCAATTCCTGAGAAGGGAAAGAAAATTATGCTCTCTGTGAAGATATCACTGACCTTAGCCGAGATGTTATCAAGGTTAGTTTTTTTTTTTTTTTTTGCTTCAATTTGTTTGTTTATGTAGTATTTCACCAGTAACCTCTTTTGTAAAAATTTTGGATGAGTAGTGGACCAAGTGAGGTTGCTTCATATCGTTTTATGTATCTTAAAGTAGCTGAGAGTGTCACTTTACGGTTATAGAGTAACTTCGGTAAACGTTTGACAATGAATCTAGCCCAGTGCTAAAGTTAAATTTGGTACTGTAAATAAGTGTAAGGTATGGATGTAGAATAGGCTTGTTTGATCTGTGTGAGCCTTTGGTGTAAAAGTAAAGACATCGGATGGCGATGTCATAGTAGAAAACCATATGAACCACAATGTATGCTAGGAAATGTTTTATTTTTATGAAGGAAGCAACACATTCCCGTATGTCATTAGAGGTTAAGTTTGTTTGTTTCGTGTATTAGTCAGACACTGCAGGAGTGAAAATCCCAGAACTTGATCTGGATGGTACACTTGGTGGAATGGTAACAATAGTGGAAGGGTTGGTCACACAGATCAGAGAAAGTGAGTATGACATTTCAACATCCAAACATCTATCCTTGTCTACTCTGACTCATGCATCTTTTACTAAATTTTAAGTGGACTAGTACACTAGAGAAGATTTAAAGAACTTTGGCATAAATCAGTATCCTATAATTCTTCCTTCCCAAGTTTTCATTGTTTTGATAATGGAAGCAATGCTAGCCTTTTATAGTTCTTACCTACTGATCCAAGTGTGGTACGGGTTCTCTCAGGTTTAGCGAGAGTCCATGGATTCACTTTTGGTGACAGTTTGGAGCAGAGTAAGATTAACAGGTTGAAAGAATTTGGATCCAGGCTAACAAAGGTAGCAACTATGATTGAATTTATTTTCTAAGTTAACCTTCTCTTGTTCTTGATGTGCAAGAGGAAGCAAAGCAATAAGATCTGGTCTTTATTATGATTTTCTTATCTCTTCTTGCAGCTTCTAAGCTTAGAACAGCCGTGGACATTGATTCTTGATGATGATTTAGCAAATTCCTTTATTTCACCAGTAACAGATGATATCAAAGATGATCATCAGCTCACATGTAAGTTCCTCAGTTTTCCTTATGATGAGAACATAACGAGTAAACCGGTGTCAGCTAGGTATAAGATAGAAAAGAGATGGTAAAAATATTAGGACCGCTGATTTCGTATCCGTTTCATTAACTAAATCTGTTCCGTACATGTTTTCTCACATAAGGATTTTTATATACAACATTACTTGATTTCGGTTTTGAATTTAGTAAACTGCAATGTGAATTGACTTAAACTTAGGAGTGAAGATGTCAATTATAGGAGAGGAGTGTTGGGTTTTAATTTTTAAGTAACAAATGTTGTTGTTGTTGTTGTATTTTTTGAACTATATACAGTTGAAGAGTGTGAAAGATCATGGGAGCAAAACGAGGAGTTGGGTCTCAACGACATAGATACTTCTTCAGCTGATGCTGCTTATGAATTCAGAGAGCCAAGTAAATTACCTTAAACATGAAAAGTTGTCTCCATAATTAGAGAGTTACGACCTGTGTTTGGAACAGATTATTACGTTTATGTTGTATGGTATCAGTTTAGAGTTCCTCAAAGAACCAACAAGCAAACTAATTTTCTTCTCTTTTTTACTGAAATTTGTGTGCTGTTTTTCTAACACATGTAATATATATATATATGTTAACTACGATTTACTCGCGGTGTGAATTTTAGTTTATTGGTTACAAAGAAAAAAAAGTTTTAACAATAAATTAAGTTGAATAAATAGTGGTGTTTTTGAAGAAAATATATTGTTATGAGACAGTTTATTTGTTTATACGAGTCCATGTTGATCGATATGGGTTTCCGGGGGAGCAGCTTTACGTGGAGACGGGGGAGAATATAGAGGACGTATGTTGCGAAGCGTCTTGATCAAGTTTTATGCAACGCTCAGGCCCGGTTACAGTGGCATGAAGCGGTGGTCACACACTTCCATTTCTCTCATCTGACCATACTCCGCTATATGTCAAGCTAAGCCCGGAGGGGAGATCCTAGGAGGAGACCATTCCGTTTGGTGGTGAAAAGTAATTGGCCGTCCACATGGAGAAGTATTGGTGTGGGACTGAGAGAAGTGGTGATACCGGGGTTGAGATGGGTTGTGGGGGATGGAAGACATACTCGGTTTTGGGAGGATAGGTGGATTGAGAATCGCCCTGTTTGGAGATGGGAATAACACCAATACCAGCATATGAGACGGGGGTAAAGGTGAAAGACTTATGGAGGCATGGTACGGGGTGGGAGTTGTCACATGTTATGTCGTATGTGGCGGATCACATAAGACTTAAGCTCACGGCAGTGGTTGTTGATACTATTACAGGAGCAGCAGACAGATTGTCGTGTAGTGGGAGGTCGGATGGACAATTCTCTGTGAAGCGGCTTATTCTTTGTTGATCAGTGATGATACTCCAAGATTGCAAATAGGGAAGTTGTTTGATCGGGTATGGAGATTAGTGGCCCCGGAAAGGGTGAGGGTGTTTCTTTGGTTAGTAGTCGACCAAGTGATCATGACAAACATGGAGAGAGCTCGACGACACTTAACGGATACGGGGTTGTGTTCGGTGTGTGAAATGTGAAAGTGGCGATGAGACGATTATGCATGTTCTTCGTGATTGTCCAGTAATAGCGGGTGTAGGGTGTTTGGCATCACCTTCTCCCTCCACGTTGGACGACGGCCTTTTTTGCATCGTCTCTGTTGGAATGGTTGTATGGTAATTTGGGTGTTGAGGTTTCAGTTCATGACAGTACACGGCTACTATCTTTGCCATGATGATATGGCATGGATGGTGTTGCGGGAATTTGTTTGATACAAATGGGCAATGTCGGGATCATGTACAATTTTTGAAAGACTTGGCTAAGGAGGTATGCTTAGCGAACTCGAGGGTAGGTGGTGGGTTACATGGAGCAACTCGGGAGGAGATCAGGCTGATCGCGTGGACAGTACCTAGGGCTGGATGGTTTAAACTGAACACAGATGGAGCTTCACGGGCAATCCTGGTTTAGCGACAGCGGGTGGGGTTGTGAGAGATAGTGATGGACGTTGGTGTAGTGGGTTCGCGTTTAACATTGGGATATGCACTGCACCTTCGGTGGAGTTATGGGGAGTCTACTATGAGTTATATATAGCTTGGGCGTGAGGGATCATACGTCTAGAGCTTGAGGTGGACTCAAAGATAGTGGTCGGTTTTTTTATGACAGGGATAAGTGATTCACATCCTTTGTCTTTTTTAGTACGACTTTGTTATGGTTTTTTATCTAAGGAATGGTTCGTCATGTGTATAGGAAAATCAATCGTCTTGCAGATGGATTGGCAAACTATGTGTTTTCTTTACTATTGAGATTTTATTTGTTAGAGTTTCAAGACCGGATATTGTAACGGAGATTCTTTTCGAGGATGCTCAAGGCCGAACACGGCCACGACAAGTCCGCGTGTAATTTGTTTAGTTTCTTTAATAAATTTGGTAGACATTGGGTGCAAATGGTTGCACGATTGAAGAGATTGAATAGGTTAAATGAATAATTTTCACCATTTACATTGAAAAGGTTGATGAGATTGGAAAAACTTATTCAGCCCGTTCAACTTAAAAAGTTGAAAAAATAAACTAATCCTAAAACAAAAATGTTCAACTTGTTCAACCACTATTTTGGAGATAAATGAGTTGAATATTATTCAACCCAATTTTATTCAACCCATTTATTCAATTTTGAGCAACCATTTGCAGTCATTGTCTCCCTAATTCTAAAAAAAAAAATTATTTATGTAAAAGTGAGTATTTACAATCTTTTTTTTGTAGGATTAATAATTGGCTGTATAATTTATTTAATCATGGTATTATATAAATTAATCATATAATTTTCTTAATTCTTTTCTACTTAAAATTCTTTTTCGTTTAGAATTAGCAACTTAAAATTAGAATTAGTATATAATTTTATAATTCTAATTTTACTGAGAAAATAAGTATTAAAATTATCTTTTTACATCTAAAATTATTAAAACAATTTTTTTAAAGACATATTAGAATTATCTTTTTTATTTTCAAAATTATTTTTTATATACATATTATAAAATCATATTTTTAGTTTTAAAATTTTATACTTCTTAAATTATTTTTTTGTATTACACATGACAAAATCTCTCATTGATCAAATTGACATTGTTGGATCATGCGCGTTACTAACTTTGAAAATGAAACTTTATATAGTAAGATTACTATTTATCATGTTTTAAAAATTTATGATTTAAAAAATATGTTTTTTTTTTCTTTTGGTAAGCTGATACGTGTTATGAGTTTTGTCTTCTGATTTTTTTTGGTTAATGATTTTTTAATCAATATTGAATTTCGTTAGTTTTTCGTTTTAACATTAGGATTAGGGTTTTGGTACTTTGACTTATTTAGGGGGAGGTATTGGTTTAGGATTTAGAAAGAATTTGAATGAATTTATGTTTTTGCTGATTGTTAGAATCATAGAAAATTGAAAGTTAAAAATGAAGGATTCCAAGAGATTGTTTAGGAAGTTTTTTAAAATCTTGATGATTTTTTTTTCTAATCTTGTAAAATCTTTCTATTTGATGAAAAAGTTTTCATGACTTTTGTTATGAAGAAAATGATATAAAATCCTAAACCAATAACATAAAATTTGAATTCATTAACAATCCAAGATTCTTTTGTTTTACTTGAATAACATAAAACTTTTAATGACTTTATAAAACTCTTAATCCAATAACACTAGATTTATCAAGATTTTAGATAACTTTTTACAAATCCACAACCAATAACACCAAATTTTTAAAGAGTTTTTAAAAGTCTTGATTGAATAACAACATATTTTACCTAACTTTTAAAGTCATTAAAATTCTTTCTAAATCCTAAACCAATACCTCCCCCTTAGTTTTGGATCTTTGGTTTACTCGGTTGTAAGAGAGTCTATAAAAGGATCCTCAAAACATCAATAATACCAACTTCCAACAATTAACCTAATTCTCTAAAAAGAGGTTTGGGTTAAAGGGAAACTTGCTTTCAATCGCTTTGCTATTAAGCTTAAACAGCAGGTGTGACAACTAGGGTTACAGCTATGGTTTTGGCTCATATCATAACAATATATATATATATATATATATATATATATTTAATTCTAAAGTTTTACAGTTATTTATTGCATGGTTTTGGCTCATATCATAAGCATATATATATATATATATATTTAATTCTAAAGTTTTACACTTATTTATAGCATAAAGATATATGATTATCATATATGTTTTTGTCATATTTTTCAATCTTTAGTATTTTCAGTCTCTCAATGGTTAGTTTGTTTTCAATAAGTTAGTTTACTTATATAATAACTGGATGTATATGTATGTATATTCAATTTATTAGACATACATTTATATATCGAAGATAATCTGTTTAGTTCATTTTGTTATTAAGGGAAATATTTAATTGTAAACTATGATTGAAATTTAGTATTTTTTAATTAATAATTAATTTTATGATTAATTTATGTATAAAGTAGTAGTTTTAAAGATAATAAAGGCGAGAAAGAGTCATTAATCTCAAAAATTTGTCGACAAAGACACATTGTTACGCCACATCAAAGCTAAGCCACTACTCAATCCTGGGGCTAAGTTAAAACATTTTCACAAACACAAATTACAAACCAAATAATAAATAATATCACACTTATTTAGAGTTTCAACTAAAAATAGAATATCACATTATAAATTGAAATTGTACTTATGATTTCAGTTTTTTTTACATCCAAAAATGTATTTCTCTTATAATATATAAGATACTAATATTGTTGTTTTATAATTTTCTTTTATGTTATTTCAATTTTTAACACATAAAGCCACAATCATATGTACATGTTTTGAACATTATTTTATTATATGTTGTTGTATCTTAAGCAATTGACAGCATTCGTTTTTTTTATTTGGGTCCATGTGAATTTAGAGGAGAAAAACCTCACTAGATCAATCGCTCAATGTTCAAGAAGAATTTTCTGAGAAAGCAAAAAATAGATTTTAACATATTAGGTAAATTTTTTTTTTGGCCATTTAGTCACAACATTTGGACCTCTTAAACGATTGCTCTAAATTAGGAAAATAATAAATTAAAAACAAATATTAATTAAATTGTTTTAGTGTCTTTAAACTTAAGATATCATTGTTTTAAGTATTTTCACCAAAACATTTAAGACATGATGTCTCAAGTTCAAAGACATCAAAACAATTTAGTTAATATATTCTTTTATCTATTATTATTATTTTTTTTTTAATTTAGAGACATATTTTCTTAAAGATGAGAAATATAAATTTTTTACGAATACACTTTTTAGATTTGGAGATGGTCTTAGATGATCTCTTAGAGCATCTCCATTGGTGTAAAAGAGAAGAGGAGATCACACAAATTAAAATAATATTAAGTTTTAAAATAATTTTGTTTTAAAATTAAATTTTATTTAATATTTTGAGTTAAACCAATGTAAACAAGTGGCAGAATAGAGGGTCTAAGAGGGTCTAAAGTTGTCTCTACCGAGACACGCTCATCACTCTTTCTTCTTCTTTTTGATTTTGTTTGATTATTTTAATTCTCTGATCCTCTATAAAATATAACCAATGGAGATGGTCTTAAGGTTTAACCGTTTAAGACAAAGACAGGTATTGATTTGACTTTTCATATACCATAATAATTAATATTATAGAAATATGTACATTTTTAAAGGTGACCATAATAATATTATACTTTTTATGTTATAGTTATAGTTTTGTGAATTCCAATCATAATAATAAACAAAATAATATTCTATGACAAGTAAAGCTCACAACAAACTCTCAATGATATATACTGTCACATATTTAAATTATAAAAAAGAGAAATACATATATGTGTACAAAGAAGAGAAATGTGGTAAATGGTACTTCATGCAACGTAAATTTGTTGAGTCATGAAATATGGAGTTCCAAAGGGTAGCACTGCAAGAAAACAAACAATTAACGACTGCACCTATAGTCGCTTAGTAGTCGCTAATTCATATATAACGACTAATCACTGTTGTCGTAAATTGTTAATCGGTAAGAAATTCAGTCGTAAAATAGTCGATAAATAGCGACCAAGTTACAACTAATCCACATAGTCCTAACCTTAGTCGTAATGTTGCCGTAAATATTTACGCCTATTTGATGACAATGTGTCGATTAATAAAAATGTGAGCAGTAGTAGTGTATGTGTAGTCGTAGTGAAGTCGGTAAATATTTACGACTATTTGATGACAGTTTAACAATTAAATGCGATGTGAAAGAGATTAGTTAAAAAAATAGTTGTGATTTAGTCATTAAGCTGTGTGGCGACTATTTAAAGCCAGATTTAATGACTGTTTGAAGACTATAGGAATTAAAAATTAGAATCTTTTATTTTTTGTTTTGTTTTATAATTCGAATTATAATCAAAGGAAACCCTAAAATTTTCATTTTTAATAACAAAAAGTTAACCATAATTGTAACAAGTACACCACATTAGCAATAACAAAAAGTAGACAACATTTATAACAACCAAAAGAGAGAACCAAAATGATCAATCCTAAAACTATGATTCTCTTAAGTGACAAGGAACAACACATCATCCCAAAGTGTCAAGTTCATTAGAGTTAAGAAATAGAGATAAATAGCCTAAGAAGTAACCTAAGGAGGAGATGCTCTTTATGTTGGAGGGTCGATGGATGCATCACTTGATTTAGACTCATGGAATTCGACAAAGGCCGGATCAAGTTTGCGCATGAACTTTTCCAAGTGCTCTATCTTCTTCTGTTTCTCAGCCACAACTTTGGAATATTCTGCTTCACGAGCAGCAATCTCAGCATCACGTTTTGTATTATAGGCAACTTGTTCTTCAATTATACGATGAGCTTCCTTTATTTGCTCTTGCAATGCTACAAACGATGATGACTCTCCTTGTTGATAGCTCTTGCCATTGAGAAGATCCTGAAGATGATCCTTGAGGCTTCCAAGCCCAAAAATATTTCCTCGTGAATCCTTCTCAGTGGACTGAGAAAAGAAAAGGTGAAACTGTAAATAGAGAATATGAAAGGTAAAGACTCATATAGATTGTGAGAAATGTAACTTTACCTGAAGAAAGATGGCCGTATAATCTTCTGTTGTGAGCTCTTGAGCTCGTGAAGGATCTGACTCGATCTCAGATAGCTTAGCTTGTAAGTTTTTCTCATAAGTTGTAAGGATCTTCTCGGCCTTTCGATCGACATACGTACTATCTGGCTTTGTATGAGTGTCTTTGAAAACCTCACCAAGACTCACCGGTCTCCCAAGTTTCTCTTCCTGGAATGTTACAAAAACAAAGAAAAGGGTTAAGACATAAGTTTAAGTTGCAAAGGTGTAAGAAAAATACATAAGTTACTCACCAAGCCTTGTTTGACTTGTTGATACGATGTTGGCCCAGATAAGTGCATGTGAGAACCGAGACCATTACGGTCTGACATACGAGCATTGAAATAGATTCGACTCATTTCCTATGCTTCTTCAGTATCCCACGGAGCAACCATTGTTTTCCACAGAGTACCCTCGATCCATTTAGGTTGAACTTGACTAGTCCTAGCGTCGCTAACCATGTTTTTCATCCGGCGTTGACATATCTCATAGAAAAACTGTTGCACTGTCCCTGTTATCAAAGGATCCCAAGTGTGTGTTTTCTAGGAAAAAAGGAAAATAGAATTAAGTTAGTGAAAAACAACAATTAAAACCTATCTATGAAGGAAACCTCAGAACAGAAAACTATACCGCAAACTCAAGGAAGTATCTTTCTTGTCTCTCCGGAGGCACACATGACCAATTATAGTATGGACCATCAAATTTGTTTGTAAAAACTTTAGTAATCTTCCAAACCAGTTGTGATTTAACATCACGAGTAAACCTCAGATAACATAAGAATCTAGTGAGTTTGACATCACGAGTAAACCTCATAACATAAGAATCAAGCGAGAAGCAAAAATCAAATAAGATGCAAACCAATAACAGACATGAAACCCTAAGCGTGCTTACTACAATCAGACAACAAAAATCAACCAACTAACTAGAAGACGGTTGTAAAATTATGAAAAATAGACATACCAAGTCGTTTTAGGCTTCGGTTTCAGAGAGAGGACAATAGTGAAGTTATGACAGTCTGGCACCATAGTATCGCGTATAGAGCCCTCAACGTGTCCTCCTGGAGTTCCGGCAACACTGGATCTGACTCGTCGAAATTGTTACCTTGAGAAGAAGGATGACTTTGAGCGTGAGAGTTGTGAACTGGAGATCTCGCAGAATCGTCCAATGGATTCGATTGAACCGGTGGATTGTTTTGAACTTCGGGTGATGACCGAGTCGGTACATAGTCTTCAACAACTCGATTCACAGAGTTCTGAAATAGGATCTTCGGTGGTGGATAGTTTCTGACCTGCGGTGCTGCAGATGTCGATAGTTGGGGAGAAACGCGGACTTGTTCTTGAGGCATTTGAAGCGTAGGATTTTCAGCTGCCGGCGTGAAGTTGTATTGAGGCGGTAGAGGGTTGATTCTTCTCACCTTAGAAGGAGGGTAAGAGCCATCGGGTCTGAGAGAAGCATTGGGACAACATTTATCTTGCGTCCAGCTTCTTACCAAGAGGCATCGTAAGCGTTGAGGTTTGTTAGGTTAAGAAGAAGATGAAAGAAAGAGATATTGGAGATTGATAGAATCAGAAATAGGTTTAGAGAGATATCGACAAAGAAGAAGAAGAAGAATGGTGAGAATGGTTAGAGATTAGGGTTGATGATTAGGGTTAGGTCGTTTGTTATGGGCCGATAATAGACCGCGTAAATGGATTTCGGGTTTAATTAACCCAAACATTTTCAAAATAGTCGCTATCAGTCCCTCATTAGTTGGTATATACAAAAACAATTTTATTTGAAAAAGCTGGGCTTGTTTTGGAGTCCATAATCTGGTCCACCGCGTAAGTGTGGTATTTAAACCCAAATATTTTGAACTTAGTCACTTATTTGTCGCGAATCAGTAGCAAAATTTAATCCTTTTAAAACCATATAATTTAGTTTATATATTTTTAAACATAAAATTTAATGCATATTACATATTATTTAGAGCATAATTCAGTTTAAAATTTTTTACTGCATAAATTTGACATAAACATAATTAGGAGGATTCTTCATCATCTGGTTCTTCATCATCCGAAGATGATAAATTACACAAGAATTCATCTTCAGGTTCCACATCTTCGACACCGTAATCAAGATTTATTGGGTTTACTCCCTCTTCCAAATTGTCAAGTACAATATCTTCAATTGTAGTCATCAATACAGCATCATCATTTTCGGTTTGCAAAAGAGTCATCTCTGAACTGTTTTCATATCCTCCAAAAATGTTTTCCCTCGGATTCACCTTTAGAACATTGAGCCATATTGAATATAACACACTTGTTCTGCTTGAGAGGCTGCATTTGCATATTATGAACATATAGAAAGTTACACAGACATATCGACATTAATGTTTTGTATATATAAATATATATATATATATACATATATATACTTATCTAGAATAAATGGTTCGTATTTATTGTAATTTCTTGTTGAAAGAACGTCAACGACACCACCATTGCTGATCCAAGTGCCTCTACCGATAACAGGATCATACCACTTGCAATTAAAAAGTGTGATTCTCAAATTAACCATCCCCTCATACTGAAGCTCTATGATATCAGTTAAGGTTCCGTAGAAATCCGCTGCGTCAGATTCATCCATGTAATTTTCACCCTTAGCACATACCCCATAGTTACATGTCTTTTGTTCAGCGCCGTGATTCTCTGTGTGAAACAAATAGCCTCTTGTAAAATACATGTTGTCATGTACATATTCTTTATCCCATAAATGATATTTGTCTGCTCTTTTGGCGGAGAGTTCTTTTTCGGGAAGTCCTGGATATTTTGTTGAAAGAAAATCCTCGAACATACTATATATACAAGACCAACACAAATATATGAGAAATCATAGCAAATTAGGTAGATATACTAAAGCGCAAGTAATTTGAGTGATGCCTACTTAATTATATACCTCTCAATTGGCTTAAAATAGTCACAATTTCTTAAAACATATGCGTGTGCACATTGATAGTCTCGGGTTGAGAGCCATGTTTCATGCATTTCCCCCTTGGACGGCCAACATGAGTAAATATAGAAAGCACTCCAGGCACATGATGTACAGGGTTTTCACCTTCATTAAATCTTGTTAACCTGACCAAATGATTGAAAATTAAATATTCACATAAAATATCACACTTCTTCAAATCTTCATAGCATTTACCTTGATTTTGTTTGTATGTTCGCGAAAAAGTAGTACTCTGAGAAGTATGCAATATCGTCACTGATATATGATTCAACAATTGATCCTGCTGCATATATTTTGTTATTTGCTTTTCCTTTCATTTTTTTTTTAAATATTTCAAAATGATACATCCACATATATTGGACAGTACCTCTTAATTCAGCTTCGTAAGGGAGATGTATAGGCAGGTGCTCCATCACAACAAAAAAAAATGGTGGAAAGATCTTTTCCAAGTTGCATAATATTAGAACTATATTCTGTTTTAGAATTTGAAGGCGACTTGTATGCAAAGTTCTAGAACATAAGTCCCGGAAAAATGCTCCAACCCCTACAATATATATTCAAACTTTATCACATTAAGAACTATAGAAGTACTTCATAAATAAATAGAATTTTGATTTATTAATTAACGAGTACCTGATAACGCAAGGTGGACATTCCTGTATAACAGTTCTGCAAAGATAAATGGAAGTAACCGCTCCATAAAAACATGGCAGTCATGGCTCTTCATGCCTGAAAACATTCCATTTTCCATATCAACACAACTAGCTAATTCTGCCTAATAACCATCTGGGAATTTCACTGAGTGTTTCACACATTCCAATAAGCTTGTTTTGGCTTTGTCTGTCAATGTATATGCCGGGAAAGGTGCTTTACCCCTACTATCAAGATGTAAGTGTGGTAGAGAATAGAACTTTACTATATTCAATCTTGACATGATGGTATCTTTTGATTTACCCTTCACACGCATAAGAGTACATGATGTTGTCGAAAAGATTTTTCTCTATATGCATCACATCAATATTATGTCGTAGATTGAGGTCCCTCCAGTATGGAAGCTACCACAATATGCTTTCTTTGTGCTAGTTATGTTGCTTCCCATCTCTCGGCATCTTCTTTTCATGACCATTTCCACCGACGTATTTCGTTTTTGGAGGATTCAAACCATTCAATCGCTCAGAATAAATTTGCTCACCGGTCGAAGACTCAGGTGGATACTCTCTCATAGCGTCTTTTTCTTTTAAGAAGTCTTTTTTATTCCGCCTAAGAGGATGACCATGAAGAAGAAATCTCCGGTGACAATCAAACCAACACGTATTTCTTTCATTAGGTAGATAAAAATACTTTGTATCGTCAATGAAAACTGGACAAGATAATTTACCATGTGTTGTCCATCCAGATAATATGCCATACGCTGGGAAATCGCTGATCGTCCACATCAGTGCTGCTTTTAGATTAAAATTTTGACTCAATGACACGTCGTACGCATCAAATCCAGTAGACCACAACTCTTTTAACTCCTAAATAATAGGTTGGAGAAATATATCGAGACTAGCTCACGGTTGATTTGGCCCAGAATTCAAAATTGTAAGAAACAAATACTCTGTATTCATGCACATACCAGGGGGTAGATTATATGGCGTCAAGATCACATGCCATAAAGAATGATTTCGAGACATCCCAAATGGATTGAACCCATCGGTACATAATCCAAGATACACATTATGGAGTTCTTCGGCAAAATGAGGATTTTGTTCTTGAAAATACCTCCACTCCGCTGCATCAGAAGGATGATTCATTTCTCCCTCCTTTGTTTGGTGCTTGACATGCCATCTCATTGCTGCTGCAGTCTTGTGGCTTTGATACATTCTCCTCAATCTATCAGCAATAGACAGATACCACATACGACTATATGGTAGTTTGGTTCTACGTCGGCCCTCCCGAGGCTTCCATATTTGTGCACCACAAAACAGACATTTATCTTCCTTTTCGTCATCTTTCCAAAATATCATACAATTGTTAATACAAACATCAATTCTATGATATGGGAGGCCTAAATTGCGCATCAATTTTTCTGTCTCATAATGTGAACCAATAGCTTGGTTTCCTTCGGGTAAATAATCAGTCAACATTTCACAAACCGAATCCAATAACTTTTCACTCATATTATAATCTGCTTTATTTTGCATGACTCTAGCAGCTAGGGATAATTGTGAGTAACCTTCATGACAACCATCATATAATGAATTTTTTGCACCTTCTAACAAGTCGTAGAATTTCTTGGAATGGTTAAGTATCGTGATATATTATGGTTTTTGTGGTTTTTAACCATGTTATAAGGAGTCTTTTAGAGTCTTTTGATTTGTTTTCTAGGATGTTTTTGAGTCTTTACAGGTTATTTAGGATTTTGGAGCAAAATGGAGCAATTTGGATGATTTTGGAGCATTAAACCGAAGGAAACAAACTTGGAGTCAGATTGGAGTGCTGGTATCGATCGACACCACATGAGCATCGATCGACACTCCTGTTTACTCGATGAGAGAACAAGAATTGGAAGTTTTACAATTTTACCCGAAGTTTTCCACAATTGCAACATAAGCCCCTAGACGTGTTTTAGGACATATTTATAGTGTTTTTGGGTTTTGTAAACCCTGAAGTTTTATTCTAGCAAGTTTTATTTTCTGGAACCCTGTGAGATTTTGAGAGCTTTTGGGAGAGAGAGATCTGAACTGCTTTGAGAGAAGAATTCATAAACTCCTTCTTTACTCTTTTAATTTCAATTGCTTATTATTCAGAATTATTATTTGTTCTTCATTAAACATGTCTGAGTAATTTGCTTGTTAGGTTCAGGGATTTTCACAGGGATTTTATGATTTATTAGATCTGTTTATTTAGGATTCATAATCTTTCTAGATCTTCATCGTAGGTTGTTCTTCACATTAATTCTTGATTGATCACCTAGAATTAATACTTTAGGAAAATAATTTGATATGAGAATATAATTGATTTTCCTGATAAAATCTTTTGATGAGCAAAATTACTTCTTGCAAAGAGATTTGATTTAGTGATTTTGTGAACAATCTAAACTTATTTTTAAAGCTGATTTATTACCTAGAATTTTGCAAAGAGATTTGGATTTTCTGGTTTTAAATTTAGATAATATTTGCAGTGAAAACTGATTTGTTTTACAAAGGTGTTTGGAGTTCTAAATCTGTTCTTAATTGCTTGAATCCTAATTATTTCTTGATTTAATAATTTGTAATTTCCTAGGCCTAGCTTTTTGATCTTCTGAATTTACAACAGCTTTTATTTATTACTTTGCATTGTTATTTCAATGTTAAATTAATTTGTTTAGCATAATTAAAAAACTCTATAATTTATTGTGTAGACTTGAGTCTTTGTGGAATTCGACCTCTAAGTACTGCAGTGGCCTCTTAATTTGAGAGAGTAGCTCTAGGGATTAATTTGAGCATATCAAATTTTGGCGCCGTTGCCGGGGACTCTTTGATCTACCATTATATTTGAGTTTTTAATTTCGTCTAAATTTTTCTTTTTATTTTCTACTTACATGTTTTTGTTTTTCTTCTCTTTGGTGTTTCAGGTGTATGCCTCCTAGACCTCACACAAGGAGCAACAAGATTGGTCCTACTGTGAAGCTTTCAAATCAGGAGTTAGGAAAACTTGAGCGTGAAAACCGAAAAGCAGCCAAATTGTTGAAGATGGTTAACACAGTCATTCTGATTCGTGATGAGGACGGTGCTTTGAGGGATCAAGAGGGCCACTTGCGCAATAAGCAGGGCCAAAAGATTGATGCAGAAGGCAACGTGATTGCTGAAATCGTTGTCGGAGACGAGCAGGCCGATGGTGTCGACCGACGCCACCTGAGTGTCGATCGACACCCACTTCCAGCAGACGAACGTGGAGTTGCCAACCACGTCTAGAACCCGGTTCGAAGACATGATCAAAACCAGGACTTGAGTAGGACCATTGCAGACTTCAACAGAGCTGATTTGATGTATGAGAACCGCTCTGCAGGTGTTCCTCCTCCATTCCCCAGGAATGATTTTGAGCTTAAGCCTACTTACTTCCAGCTAGTTGGGCAAAGACCTTTCTCTAACCTGCCCCATGAGAAACCTTTGGATCACATTGAGCACTTTGAAGACCTTGTAACTAGTATCAAAGCTAATGGAGTGACTGAAGACTACATCTACTGAAAGATTTTTCCATACTCACTTGCAGGAGAAGCATCTCATTGGTCGAAGCAGTTGCCTGCTGGATCTTTGACATCTTGGCAACAAATCAAGGTGGCTTTCCTGAACTATTTCTATGATGATGCAATGTCTGATGAGCTGAGAGTCAAGCTGTCCTCTTTCAAGCAAAGACCAAATGAAGCTTTCAAGGCAGCTTGGGTGAGATTCAAGGCTTATCAGAGGGATTGTCCACACCATGGCTTTTCAAGAGTACAATTGTTAAGTATCTTCTTCAGAGGATGTGATTGGGAGTATCAGTTAGCCTTAGATGCTGCAAGCCATGGAAAATTCAAGACAAGATTTCCAGAAGATGTTGAAGCTTTGGTTGAGAATTTGGCTTCCAGCAATAGCACTAAAAGAGCAGATGCTGAAAGGAAGAGATTGCATGGAGGATTTGATTCAAACCAGTTAGCTTCTGGTAATGCCAAGCTGGATTCAGTTCATAATCTTCGAGTGGGTAAGAAGTCAGTCCAATTTGCATCTGAGCCAAAGCCAGAGAATACATAGGAGAATGTGAACTATGCCTATGGCAATCAAGGCCAGCGGTTTGGAAATCAGCAAGGCAACATGCCTTACAATTGGAACTCTTTAGGGTACACTCCTAACCCAGATTACCAGTTATACAAGAACCTAAGGGAACTCATTCTATCAGTCTCCACCTCCTAAGACTTCTTCAGAGAGTAGAATGGAGGCCATGCTTGAGCAAATTTTGCAAGGTCAAGAGAATTTGACTGTGAAATTCAATGGGAAAATTGATAATGTCTACACAGAGCTTACTGGAAGGATTGATGCACTGAATATTCATGTTAAAAAGCTGGAGAGTCAAGTGGCACAAACTGCTGGGTCTGTTCAAAGGCAAGAGGGTTTTCTCCCTGGAAGAACTGAGACAAACCCCAAGCATGCTTGTAATGCCATATCTCTGAGAGATGAAGATGATGGTGAAATTGTTTCTGCTGAAACGGAAGAGAAATCAACAATTATGTCGGCTCCAGATGATGGTGTCGATCGACACCACCTGGGTGTCGCTCGACACCCCTCTCAGACAGAACCCGAAACTGCAAAATCTCAGGTTCCAGCAGTTGTTGAGAGGGTGTACAAGCCTAAAATTCCTTTTCCTAAGCCAAGAAAGTCCAAGCAGGAGATAGAGGAAGCTAGATGCAAGGCAATGATGGACAAGGTGATGATTGAGATGCCTTTGATTGATGCAGTAAAGCTTTCACCACCACTTAAGCGCTATGTGAAGAGAATGGTATCAAATGGTTTGAGCCCTGAGGAAGGAGCTTTGCTTACCAAGGATGTCAATGCAATTCTGTTGAACCAGCCTCCACAGAAAAAGAAAGAGAGGAAGCAAGAGGTGGTTGTCTCTAAGAAAGTGAGTGCAATGATTCAGTGTAGAACTGCAGAGAAATTACCAGATCCTGGGAGCTTTGTACTTGATTGCACTATCTCTGCAGAACGGTTTGCTCACTCACTTTGTGATCTAGGCTATAACATCAACTTGATGCCACATTCTGTTGCTGTGAAACTCGGGATGACAGAATTCAAGCCAACTAGATTATCTCTTATCTTAGCTGATAGATCTCAGAGAATCCCTGAAGGTGTTTTAGAGGATATTCCAGTTAAGGTTGGAAACTTCATGATTCCCACTGACTTTGTGGTGCTGAAGTATGATAAAGAGCCTAAAGACCCTCTCATCTTAGGAAGATCTTTCTTGGCTACAGCTGGTGTCATCATAGATGTGCAAAAGGGACACATAACACTGAATGTGGAGGGTTTAAGTATGAACTTTGAGATGCATAAGCTGAGGAGAGCTCCTACCATTGATGGACAGACATTTTCTGTTGAGAAGATTGCTGAGATAAGCTGCAAAGAAGATATTACACGAGCAACAGGCTCATTGTCGATCGACACCAACTGGGTGTCGGTCGACACCCCTCCACGACCGAGCCTACACTTGACGAGAACTGAGAGCTCGCAAGACATCCTCTACGCTTCAAGTCATGAAGCTGTTCCCAAGCAGAAACCTCCCAACTCCACACTCCAGAGTCCTCAGGTAAGGCCAAGGTACACATCTTCTGCACCTAATCTCCCTCCTATCATCATCAATAATAATTTCAAAGATACAAAAACTGTTTTGCAGTTAACCAAGCCACGAGATTATTGTAGAGCGCTTGTTTCTTCTGTTGATGATTTTGTAGGCTATAAAAGAAGCAAACCCGTCCCTAAATCCCGCCCTGGTCCTGTTTCTCACATCCTTGGCAGACCTCATGCACCTAAAGCTGATACACCACCTTGGATGATGAGACATTCCTCTCGGCAGCATTCATTGCCACTTTCCGATCCACCGGACGCCTAAGCTTCAAAACAGTCAAGCTAATGACTGAAAACAAGCGCTTAGTGGGAGGCAACCCACTTTTAGGTTTTTCTTTTCCTTTTGAGTCATTTTTCTTTTTGCATTGAGTCAGTTTTTGTTTGAATTTTGTTTGAAACTATGAACTATCTATCTATCATGTTGCTTTTCACTTGTATTTGAGTGTTTCTTAACAGAATAATCATCCAAGGATTGATCCAACAACACATCAACACAACTAACTGCAACTAACAAGGAGTTTCGGCCAAGAATTCACCATTCGCCGAGGGTGTCGATCGACACTACAATGGTGTCTGTCGACAATGATGGGTAACCCGAGAATTAGTTCATCTTTTCATTACAATTTCCATATATTTTTGTTTCTTTTAGCTTTCCTCTTACTTGATAACACCGGGGACAGTGTTGTTTAAGTCTCGGGGAGGATGTCTACTAACTACGTTTTTGTTTTTGAGTTTCAGTTGTGTCAGTCAAAACCATAAAGTTTGAGTCAATTTTTTCAAAATTTTTCTTTTTGTCTTTGGGAATTATGATCTTGATTAATGATTTCTCTTATTTGGCTAACACTCTAATGATTATTTGTTTATGCTTGATCTCAGAACTGAAGCTTAGAAAGACTATGAGCCTTATCAACAATCCTAAAAGCCCTTATTCAATGGATATCTGATTGATCTAACGTTGTCTCAAC
>NC_025695.1:23139639-23186413 GCF_000633955.1 Camelina sativa | reverse complement strand
AACTAGATTATCTCTTATCTTAGCTGATAGATCTCAGAGAATCCCTGAAGGTGTTTTAGAGGATATTCCAGTTAAGGTTGGAAACTTCATGATTCCCACTGACTTTGTGGTGCTGAAGTATGATAAAGAGCCTAAAGACCCTCTCATCTTAGGAAGATCTTTCTTGGCTACAGCTGGTGTCATCATAGATGTGCAAAAGGGACACATAACACTGAATGTGGAGGGTTTAAGTATGAACTTTGAGATGCATAAGCTGAGGAGAGCTCCTACCATTGATGGACAGACATTTTCTGTTGAGAAGATTGTTGAGATAAGCTGCAAAGAAGATATTACACGAGCAACAGGCTCATTGTCGATCGACACCAACTGGGTGTCGGTCGACACCCCTCCACGACCGAGCCTACACTTGACGAGAACTGAGAGCTCGCAAGACATCCTCTACGCTTCAAGTCATGAAGCTGTTCCCAAGCAGAAACCTCCCAACTCCACACTCCAGAGTCCTCAGGTAAGGCCAAGGTACACATCTTCTGCACCTAATCTCCCTCCTATCATCATCAATAATAATTTCAAAGATACAAAAACTGTTTTGCAGTTAACCAAGCCACGAGATTATTGTAGAGCGCTTGTTTCTTCTGTTGATGATTTTGTAGGCTATAAAAGAAGCAAACCCGTCCCTAAATCCCGCCCTGGTCCTGTTTCTCACATCCTTGGCAGACCTCATGCACCTAAAGCTGATACACCACCTTGGATGATGAGACATTCCTCTCGGCAGCATTCATTGCCACTTTCCGATCCACCGGACGCCTAAGCTTCAAAACAGTCAAGCTAATGACTGAAAACAAGCGCTTAGTGGGAGGCAACCCACTTTTAGGTTTTTCTTTTCCTTTTGAGTCATTTTTCTTTTTGCATTGAGTCAGTTTTTGTTTGAATTTTGTTTGAAACTATGAACTATCTATCTATCATGTTGCTTTTCACTTGTATTTGAGTGTTTCTTAACAGAATAATCATCCAAGGATTGATCCAACAACACATCAACACAACTAACTGCAACTAACAAGGAGTTTCGGCCAAGAATTCACCATTCGCCGAGGGTGTCGATCGACACTACAATGGTGTCTGTCGACAATGATGGGTAACCCGAGAATTAGTTCATCTTTTCATTACAATTTCCATATATTTTTGTTTCTTTTAGCTTTCCTCTTACTTGATAACACCGGGGACAGTGTTGTTTAAGTCTCGGGGAGGATGTCTACTAACTACGTTTTTGTTTTTGAGTTTCAGTTGTGTCAGTCAAAACCATAAAGTTTGAGTCAATTTTTTCAAAATTTTTCTTTTTGTCTTTGGGAATTATGATCTTGATTAATGATTTCTCTTATTTGGCTAACACTCTAATGATTATTTGTTTATGCTTGATCTCAGAACTGAAGCTTAGAAAGACTATGAGCCTTATCAACAATCCTAAAAGCCCTTATTCAATGGATATCTGATTGATCTAACGTTGTCTCAACTTTTATCAGGATTTTAACCGGGCTTAATCTCTTACTTTGGGGTTGGAAATCAGTGGACTAGACTTCTTCTTTGGGCCATACAAGACAGTGCAATTTTTCAAAGTATGTCTCCCCTCTCTCTTCCCTTCAGTACTTTAAAAAGAAAGATCAAAAAAAAAAAAAGAAGAAAGAGAATAAAAGATGAGATGATTTTTATCAGAGGTAGGTAAATTACATGTGACCTCATTATTCTACTCTTGAGTCAGATGATCACACAAAGCTTGGAAGCGAGGGGTAGGTAAATTACCGATGATCCCGGTAATCGCTTACACTTTTGCTTAAAAAAAAAAGAAGAGAAAATAAATTTTTTTTTTGGGAGAAATCAACTCCTTTGAAGTGAGAAAAGGGAGAGGAAAAGAGATGTATGAAGAATGTCTTGGCTTGAAGAGAGTCCATATGCCTCTGATCGATACACCAAGGTAAGAACTCACCTGTACTTTCTTTAATTTATGTAATGACATGACAATGGAGATTTCAGAGATTCCGAAGGATTGTGGGATTTGAGTAAGGAATGTTGATGCTTATCATAGTTAAGTATAAGAAGTAAGTTCTTGAGTCAGGTAAATGAAGAGTGCAAATAAGAATCATCATGCAATTGAGTGAGTTCCCAGTTTTCAAACCTCTTTTACATGTCTAAGCTTATGTTTTGCTTGAGGGCAAGCAAAGGCTAAGTCTGGGGGAGTTGATATATTATGGTTTTTGTGGTTTTTAACCATGATATAAGGAGTCTTATAGAGTCTTTTGATTTGTTTTCTAGAATGTTTTTGAGTCTTTACAGGTTATTTAGGATTTTAGAGCAAAATGGAGCAATTTGGATGATTTTGGAGCATTAAACCGAAGGAAACAAACTTGGAGTCAGATTGAAGTGCTGGTATCGATCGACAGCACATGAGCATCGATCGACACTCCTGTTTACCCGATGAGAGAACAAGAATTGGAAGTTTTACAATTTTGCCCGAAGTTTTCCATAATTGCAACATAAGCCCCTGGACGTGTTTTAGGACATATTTATAGTGTTTTTGGGTTTTGTAAACCCTGAAGTTTTATTCTAGCAAGTTTTATTTTCTGGAACCCTGTGAGATTTTGAGATCTTTTGGGAGAGAGAGATCTGAACTGCTTTGAAAGAAGAATTCATAAACTCCTTCTTTACTCTTTTAATTTCAATTGCTTATTATTCAGAATTATGATTTGTTTTTCATTAAACATGTCTGAGTAATTTGTTTGTTAGGTTCAGGGTTTTTCACAAGGATATTATGATTTATTAGATTTGTTTATTTAGGATTCATAATCTTTCTAGATCTTCATCGTAGGTTGTTCTTCACATTAATTCTTGATTGATCACCTAGAATTAATACTTTAGGAAAATAATTTGATATGAGAATATAATTGATTTTCCTAATAATACCTTTTGATGAGCAAAAAATTACTTATTGCAAAGAGATTTGATTTAGTGATTTTGTGAACAATCTAAACTTATATTTAAAGCTGATTTATTACCTAGAATTTTGCAAAGAGATTTGGATTTTCTGGTTTTAAATTTAGATAATATTTGCAGTGAGAACTGTTCTTAATTGTTTGAATCCTAATTATTTTTTGATTTAATAATTTGTAATTTTCTGAGAAATTCTCTAGGCCTAGCTTTTTGATATTATGAATTTACAACAGCTTTTATTTAATACTTTGCATTGTTATTTCAATTTTAAATTAATCTGTTTAGCATAATTAAAAAACTCTATAATTTATTGTGTAGACTTGAGTCTTTGTGGAATTCGACCCCTAAGTATTGCAGTGACCTCTTAATTTGAGAGAGTAGCTCTAGGGATTAATTGGAGCATATCATATCGGTTCCTCTACATTCTAATAAATACCATCTTGATGATAGTTATCATCTAAACTTATGTTATAACGAAATGCATCATTCACCATATCCACATATCTGTCTCCTACCACATTACCCACTTCTTCATTCCCACTTATAAACGTCGGATCTACATAACTAGTTCCTATGCCCATATTGATTTCTTCCCCATGATTATACCAAACATAATAATCTTTCGTAAACCCATAGCAAAAAAGATGATTCCAAATTGTACCCCCCGGAAGACGCCTACCATTTTTGCATTTATCACAAGGGCAATGAAACTTACCACCATTATTTTGTGCTAAACGCTGGCTATTTGCAAAAGCCATGAACTTCTCTATCCCGGTGCAGAACTCTTCCGTGAAATTTCTCATCACTTCATCAAGCCTCTTATACATCTACTCCCGAAAATGACTATAATTAGAACTTCCCGCCATTATTAAAGACCTCTCACTCTCGCTTTTTTTTTTCTCACCCTCAGTTTTTTTTTCTTATTTATGCTCTTGCTTGTGTGAATGAAATAAGACACGAAGCGTGTGATATATATAGAGTTTTAGGCGACTACATACCGACTATCTAACGACTGTGATGTGACTCAAACTGTTGGGTATAATTTTATCTTCTCTATTAAATAAATAAATTTCGTGGTTAGTTCGACAAACCTAGTAAATCAGGGGAAGCAGAGAGAATATTTGCGAAGATGGATAGAGTCAACTCATATTCTACATGACAAAGTCAACACAAGTCTGCCAATCTACTAAGAGAAAAGTCATGTGACTGACTTCATCAATAGATTGACAGTCACGTGATCGATGTTGTCACTAGGCCAAGAGCATTTGACTGACTTTATCAATAGGCCGAGAGTCTCGCGACTGACTTTGTCTACAGGCCGAGAATCTCACGACTGGCTTCGTCAATGGGCCGGAAGTCACATGACTGGATCAGTTAATGGAACAAGATTCTAATGACCGACTTTACCAGTGAGCCAAGAGTCTAATGACTGACCCTATCACAGATAGAGTCGGCAAGCCCAAGACATATCCTAAGGGATTAGGGTAAAGAGATCTCTATATAAAAAGGAGAGCGGCCTCCAAGAGAGGGGGAGTATTGACCATAATCGATCATGAACTTGGTAGTGTCTGTACGGTCACCTGTACGGACGTCCGTACGTATGTGGAACAAGGCCGAGTCTCACTAGTATTACATGATGGAGATGAGGCCCTATCACATAAAGCCCAAGAGAAGGATCGAGAATAGCATTCTAGCCGTAAGAAGAGAAGAAGGACGAAGATCACGGGTCTTGAGTCCACTTGGGAGACCAAGTTAGGTCGCTTTCACCCTTGGGATTAGTTTTCTCTCACCTTATGTCCCTATCGCCTAGAATGTCTCATGTGAGGGAGTAGCCCTAGTTGTCTCTACTATTTAAAGGCTCTTAACCACATTGTAACAAATATACTTATGGAATCTAAGTATTTTCTTTATTCTCTTTGCTGACCAAACTCTTATCTCTTCAATCTTCAATCTTAGTTCTTTACTTCCGCTTAACCTAACAGGGGATAGAGAGCAAAGCAAGAGACCTAAAACACAAGACACACGATTCAAGTCTAGAACACGGCTAGGGTTTATACATTGATTTGTTGTGCCTTGAATTCTTGTATTTGAGCTCAAGACTTTTATCAATAAAACGACTATTCAACATCTATTTCTTGTTTTCGTAGTCTCTAAACGAATCGATTATTTTTGCCCAAACAATTGGCGCTAGAAGGAGGGTATAGAGAGTAATCTATGTGAGATGACGGGAACCGGAAGTGACACGACTAATGTCGACGCGACTGTCGCTGCTCAGCTGGAAACCCTGACTACCAGGATGAACGAGACAGTGCAGAAGCTGACGCAAATCGAGGCTGATAACGCTAGGCTACGGGAGGAGAATGCATCGCTGGTGATAGCATGACGAATTTTTACTGAAGCAAGCTCAAGATTTCGTGGCGTACAAGTCAATCAGATGCAAGATCTCAACACGACTCCTAGAACTACTCGAACGGCCACCACGACTGAAGACGGACGATTGGAGACTCCACGGGAGGAAAATAACCGGGATAACCGTAGCATAAGGCAAACTCGTGAGAATCTTGTTCGAGAAGAAAACATGGATCAACAACGCACTGTTAACACACCGCACGTGACAAGAGTCGAACATGAATCGTATGCTACTTATTTAGAAGTTGTGCTTACAAAACGTATGGGTGCAGTAGAAGCTATGATTGAACGACTGCCAGGAGTGGCTCCACCAATCCGAAAGAGCAACTTGCACTCGTATACTGATACACCTTTTTCTGATGAACTTGCACTCACCGAGATGCCAAGAAAATTCTCGTTACCAACAATGAAGATGTATGATGGAACAACTGACTCGGATGACCACATAGCACAATACAAACAACGAATATTCACGACAACCATCCAAAAAGATTGCAGGGAAGCTACTATGTGCAAGGGTTTTGGCTCAAGCTTAATGGGTGTAGCACTTCAGTGGTCTATCAACTTGCTAAAAGGCTCAATCAACTCCTTTGCATCGTTGATAGATATCTTCGTTGAGCAGTTCGCAAGCAGCAGGAACCTGGAGAAGACAACGGACGACCTTTATGAGGTACGATAGAAGAGAGATGAATCGTTGTGTGCCTATGTGGAACGTTTCAACAAGGAAAAAGTATCGATACCCAGTTGCAACATGTCAACCGCCATCTCCTCATACAAAAGAGGCTTGCTTCCTGACGGTGACTTGTACAAGGAACTTACGAAGTACCAGTGCAGAACAATGGAAGACGTGCTCTCACGTGCGTGGGCACATATAAAGTGGGAGGAAGATTCGGCTTATCGCCAGTGACATTCACCACGATCTGATTCCCGTGTGGTGAGAAACGAAAGATCGAGTAGGGATGATAAGCCTTACCAAAGACATCGTGATGAAAACACCATGAGTGGAAGAAGAAACATGCATCAACCATTGAGCAGAGCTAAAGACAGAATGCCTAAATCAACAACATGGCCAGATATTAGCAACCTCTCAATCCCTCATACACATTTAGTCGGTGTATTGAAGGAGATGGGTGGAACCGTGAGATGGCCTTCAAAGATGAAAGCACTTGAAAATATGTGTGACACCTCGAAGTGGTGTGAGTTCCACAACGATCAAGGCCACAAAACAGAAGATTGCATATCATTGAGGATGGAAGTGAATGAGCTACTGAAAAAAGGTTACTTGAGGGAATATTTGTCTGATAGAACCCGCAATCGCATGAATGGCGAGAACAGCAAGCAAATAGCAATTGCAAACACTCCAATTTTGCCTCCAAAACATGATCGAGTCATCAATGTTATCTCTGGAGGATCAGAGATAAGTGGGATAACTCACTCAGCTGCGAAAAGAAACACTAGAGCTGTCAAGAATTCTCAAAGCAGAGGACACACTACGAAAGGCGATACACTGTCATGCACTATAAATTTTACGACTGATGAGAGCAGTGTACCAACCCTGCATCACGATGCTTTAGTCATACAACTGACGGTGGCTAACTGTTTGATGAAGAGGATATTAATCGACAATGGAAGCTCAACTAACATCCTCTATATGCAAGCATATAAGGAGTTGGGTCTCGACGAAGGAGGACTGACACAAAAATCTATTCCATTAGTAGGGTTCATCGGTGAGGTCAAGCAGAGTATTGGCAAAGTGACGCTTCCAGTGAATGCAGAGGGAGTTAACAAACACACTAAATTTTTGGTAGTAGATTGTGCTTCGGCTTACAACGCTATGATGGGAAGCCCTTGGATTCACGACATGGGAGCTATTCCATCGACTCTACATCAGACTATCAAATTTCCCATCCATGTGGAGTCAAAGAGATAGTAGGGGAACAAGAATGTTCACGTTTATGCTATCAAACTACCTTAAAAGGTAAGGGTCAACAGTTATAGCAATTACAGAGGCTACCGCTGGTACCTCGCAGTGAAGAACCAGAGATGGAAGAACTGGATGAGGTGCCATTACTCGAAGACGATCCTAACAAGCAGGTGAACGTGAGTTCAAAACTAGCAGCCGACATATGAAAGAGGCTTATTGACTTCCTTCGGTCAAACGCTGACTGCTTTGAATCTTCAAACAAGACAATTGTGAAACTGTTGAAGAAACATCTAGAAAATTCTCAAGGAAAGTGGGTAGAAGAACTTCCAAGCGTGTTGTGGGCTTACTGCACCACCAAAGTCACCGACCGGCGAAACACTGTTTTCTCTAGTGTATGGAATGAAAACAGTAATACCGTGTGAAGTAGGCGTGAAAACGGCACGAACCGAGCACCCTAACTTGCATGAAAACGAAGAGTTAATGAATCTCGATCTCGATCCACTAGACAAAGAAACGAGAAGCAGCGGAAATCCAAAATTGGTGTTATCAACAGGACGTGGCTAGGAGCTATAACAAAAATGCCATGACACAGATATTCCAATAAGGAGACTGGGTCTTGCGACGTAATTTTCAAAATACAATGGAACAAGGAGCTGGGAAACTCGGTCCCACTTGATAAGGTCCTTACAAAATCATTGAAGTGTGTTGGTCAGGAGCTTATAAGTTGCAAAACAAAGAAGGGAAGAATCTTACCAATTGTTGGAACGTTTTGGCTGATGACGAGGTTTGAGTTTTCGATAAGAATTATGGTGTTTAATTATTATTTAATTGTGTTTTTCTTCTATTATGAAGTTTCATGAACATTTGTCCCAAGTTATGGACAACGTTTTCTATAAAATTGGATTTTTCTATGTACAAAGCAAGTCTTGCAGTGAGTGGCAATGTCACGAGCGTTAGCCCTCTAAGATAATGCGTGTGATACTAGTACTTCAAATGTCATGAGCATTGAAAAAGTAGCATGTGCGTGTCCTAGACACGAGACGTGGATCTGTGTCATGAACACGAGGATAGTGTCATGAGCATGTAAGTAGTGTCATAAGCACATAACATATGTAATGCCATAAGCATGCGAACAGTGCTATGAGCACAAGATGTGTTACGGTCGTGAGCCCCAAGACATGAACTTGTATCACGAGATATAAACAATGTCATGAACATTGTTATTGTCGAAGAGTGCGCGTGACAGTTATAGAACACCTCGCTGTCACGAGCACAAGATGAAAACAATGTCATGAAAATTGTTATTAAAGAAGGGAGCACATGACAGTTATGGAACACCTAACTGTCACGAGCACAAGATGAAGACAATGTCACAAACATTGTTATTAAAGAAAGGAGCACGTTATAGTTATGGAACACCTGACTGTCACGAGCACAAGATGAAAACAATGTCACGAACATTGTTATTAAAGAAGGGAGCACATGACAGTTATGGAACACTTGACTGACACGAGCACAAGATGAAAACAATGTCACGAACATTGTTATTAAAGAAGGGAGCACATGACAGTTATGGAACACTTGACTGACACGAGCACAAGATGAAAACAATGTCACGAACATTGTTATTAAAGAAGGGAGCACATGACAGTTATGGAACACTTGACTGACACGAGCACAAGATGAAAACAATGTCACGAACATTGTTATTAAAGAAGGGAGCACATGACAGTTATGGAACACTTGACTGACACGAGCACAAGATGAAAACAATGTCACGAACATTGTTATTAAAGAAGGGAGCACATGACAGTTATGGAACACTTGACTGACACGAGCACAAGATGAAAACAATGTCACGAACATTGTTATTAAAGAAGGGAGCACATGACAGTTATGGAACACCTAACTGTCACGAGCACAACACATATATAATGTCAAGAGCATTATTATTTCAAAAATAAAATAAACAGGTGACTGTCATGAGCAGAGACGTGAACTTGTATCATGAGACATAAACAATGTCATGAACATTGTTATTATTGAAGAGGGCACGTGACAGTTATAGAACATCTAATTGTCACGAGCACGAGACACAAAAATGTGTTCAGCATTGTGATTTTGAAAATAAACGTGGGACTGTCGTGAGCACAAGGCGTGCACTTGTGTCATGAGCACATAAATAGTGTCACAAGCACATGACGTGAATCGTGTCATGACATAAGTTTGTGTTAACGTAAATCAACGTAACATGACCTAAATCGTCGGCATAAGATATAAATAGAGTCCTGATGCTAGATGTTGCGATCAACGGATCACAAGATTCACGCCACGAGTGCATGACATGAGTGCTGTCACGAGCACGCGACATGATTAGCCTCAGAAACACGTGATACGAATAGCAGTAGAAGCATGTGACAAGAACGATCTCATGAGCACGTAACAACACGTGATATAGACAATGTCATTAGCACACAACGCGAATCGCGTCACAAGAAAGAGATCACATTCATGCTGCAATACAACACTAACCGCAAAGAATTCAACAAGTAAAATTCGACAAGACAATTAGAAAGTCTTCTAATCATAAAACATCGAACAAGCTAAGTCGCGACGTTCACAACGTCATAAGCACCCAACGTATATGGCGTCATGAGTGCAGGAAATAAACAAGGTCATCATGACGTGATGTTGTGAGCACGAGACTCACGCCATGAGCATATGACATGACAAATTTCCTGAGCACACGACGAAAATCGCATCATGAGCGCAATACGTAAACAATCATGATTACATGATGTTGTGAGACGAAACTCACGCCATGAGCATGTAACATGAGTAGTGTCGTTAACATGTGACATGAATGGTGTCGGAAGCACATGAAATGAACAACGTCATGGGCGCAAAACAATCATGTGACACAACACAAATCAGTAGATGTGCCAAGAGATAAATATCACTTAGTATTTGCACGATGAAAGTCGTATTGTAGTGCGGAAATCATACCAGAAAGCTAGACATATACTCTTGTTTCAAGCACGAGATATAAATAGCGCCATGAAGACGAGGCACATATAGTGTCATGTTCACAAGACATAAACAATGTCTTGAGCCTGAGGTATAAGTCATGTCACGAGACAAATCATGTCATGAATGCAAGACCTAGATTGTGTCTCATGCACAAGATAGGAGATTGTCGTCATTTACATCCTCACATGTGGAGATTATCCTAAGGTAAGAGATTGTTATTACGTACAAGATCAATGTCACAAACAAGTCATATGACTGAAAAGAATGTCACAACCTACAAAATGGTCATGACACATAAAGTCAAGTACAAAAACAATTCCCGACCAGAACGTGTTAAGGACTCAACATTGTCTCTATGGAGTCACTATTCGATCAAGCTACTATGGTGAGATCACAAGCCATTACAGATCATTCCAAAAGGTACATGACTTCGAGATTTCGTTGGCTGGAAAAATAATACTGTTGTTTCTTACTACTCTCTAAATTCTTACTAAGAAAATAGAGAGTGCGGGGCAAACTGTTGGGTATAATTTTATCTTCTCTATTAAATAAGTAAATTTCGTGATTAGTTCGACAAACCCGGTAAATCAGGAGAAGCAGAGAGAATATTCGCAAAGATATTGGATAGAGTCAACTCATATTTTACATGACAAAGTAAACACAAGTCTGCCAATCTACTAAGAGAAAAGTCACGTGACTGACTTCGTCAATAGATTGAGAGTCACGTGATCGACGTTGTCACTAGGCCAAGAGCTTGTGACTGACTTTATCAATAGGCCGAGAGTCTCGCGACTGACTTTGTCTACAGGCCGAGAATCTCGCGACTGATTTTGTCAATAGACCGAGAATCTCACGACTGGCTTCGTCAATGGGCCGGAAGTCACATGACTGGATCTGTTAATGGACCAAGAGTCACATGACTGGATCTGTTAATGGACCCTATCACAGATAGAGTCGGCAATCCCAAGACATATCCTAAGGGATTAGGGTAAAGAGATCTCTATATAAAAAGGAGAGCGGCCTCCAAGAGAGGGGGGACAGAGAGCAAAGCAAGAGACCTAAAACACAAGACACACGACTCAAGTATAGAACGCGGCTAGGATTTATAGATTGATTCGTTGTGCCTTGAATTCTTGTATTTGAGCTCGAGACTTTGATCAATAAAACGACTATTCAACATATATTTCTTGTTTCCGTAGTCTCTACACGAATCGATTATTTTTGCCCAAACACAAACTAACAGTCGCAACAAAAAAAACTCACCAACCCCAAAACGAAAAAAAGCTCACCAACCCCAAAACGAATAAAACGTGTTCCTTTTTGGCCTACATGTTTACGACTCGCCTCTTTAGTCGGTTAGTAGTCGCCAAATTACCGACTCACCGATGTAGTCGTTAGTTAGTCGCCAAATTACAGACTCACCGCAGTAGTCGGTATGTAGTCATCAAATTAGCTACTCTTAGGTGACGATATTAATTTCTTGTCTTTTAGTCGTAAAGTCGTTGCTAATTAACAACTACTGTACCAACTACTCTATTCAGTCGGTAAAAAACAACTCAATTACGACTAAGAATGAGCAGTTGTAAATTTGTGGTTACGCAGTCGGTATGTAGTTGTTAAATTTGGCGACTAAATTCAGTCGGTAAAAAACAACTCAAGACCACTTGGTTTCTTGCTGTCGTTATTTTTATAACCGTTCTTTTAAAACTATTATGAATTGCTACTTTTTTCATATTCCTCCAAAAAATTACCCAAGATATAGAGTTGATATCGGAGGTACTCCAAGGGAGCATTCTAGACATCTCGTTTTAACATTTACTATTTATTGTAATTGTAATTTATATAGTTAAGGGGACACATTAACAACTAAAAGTTAGTTTGGTCCTAAAATCCATCACCAATTTGATTGAGCATAAAAAAGCTAACCGAAGTAGAACATAGATTGCAAATCCGCAATAGAACTCTTTCCGCAAATTAGTCTTCTTTTTGTAGGTAGTTCCTACATTTCTATTAGCAGCAATTTACATGTAAACTCACAAAAACAAAAAGGGAGTGCACTGTGCAGTGTCCTTTACTCCTAATTTCCTCTAATCCCAACACCTAATCTGAGCGTTAAAATATCATTATCGTTAATAATGTATAAATCGAATTGTACCAAAAATAAATAAATATAATAAATCGAAAATGAGGTTACTTCGTTACAAAAAGTAAAATTTCATGACTTGCATTGCGGAGAACCAATAAAAAAATTAGAGTCTCACTCTCAATCTCTCATGATCATAATACACCTAACCGCTTTAAACCTCTCTAGTCGCTAATCTCAGTATCTCCATTGGTACTGCCGGCGATGACGTCGCTTCTTCTGGTCGTCTTCTTCCTCTTCGGCGTTTCTCCGGTTATCTCTGACGGTTCCGATCACCGTTATAAGGTCGGCGATGATGTTCCCCTTTACGCCAACAAAGTCGGCCCGTTTCACAATCCTAGGTCTGTTCGCTAATTATGTTTCAGATCTGATGTTTCGGTTTGCTGAATTTCGTTTTCCAATTGCATGAAAGATCTCTCCGCGTTTCGTGTTTCTGATTTCGAATTCCCTGAATAAGAACAGTCTCGAGCTTTGATTCGTAATTATTGGATTGTGCATTAGGAGGATTTGGTGTATATGAATGAATGTCCCTGAGGTGTGTTCTGTATCGTTTCAAGCTATTGAATTTTAGTGAATGTGGTTTGAATGTTAGTGTAGTCTAAGCCTCTTTTATGTACATCCACGATTACTAACTCTGTTGTGTTAATATGAGCTAACAATTATTTTTTCTATGTGTTGCAGTGAAACATACCGATACTTTGATCTCCCATTCTGTTCATCAGGTATGTATTGATGATGGTATTTTCATAGGTGAGTTTTTGTAATTCTATATAGATGAGGCATTTCTTTTTACAGCTCCTGTTAAGGAAAAGAAGGAAGCTCTTGGGGAGGTTCTCAATGGAGATCGGTTAGTCAGTGCACCCTACAAACTGGAGTTTTTGAATTTCAAGATCTCTGTAGTTGCATGTAGAAAGAGGTTGAGTAGAGAAGACGTTGCTAAGTTTCGTGATGTCATCTTGAAAGACTACTACTTTCAGATGTATTATGATGACTTGCCCATCTGGGGATTCCTTGGAAAAGTTGTCAAGGATGGCAAAACTGACCCATCCGAGTACAAATACTACCTCTTCAATCACCTGCAGTTTGAGATTTTCTATAATCAGGACCGTGTTATTGAAGTTATTGTGAGAACAGACCAGAACTTTCTTGTGGACTTGACTGAGGACAAGGAAGTCGAAGTGGATTTCACATACACAGTTCGATGGAAGGAAACAGAAATTCCATTCGAGAAGAGGATGGAGAAATACTCGCTGGCTTCTTCAATGCCCCACCACTTGGAAATCCACTGGTTCTCTATCATTAACTCATGTGTCACAGTTCTTCTCTTGACTGGTTTCCTTGCCACTATTCTGATGCGAGTCTTGAAGAATGATTTTGTCAAGTAAGATATTAACTAAAGAGCATAGCATAATTGAATTTGTGACTTTCAATATGTCTAGTAACTTACCCTGTAGACTTTTGTACTTCATATAGGTATGCTCATGATGAAGAGGCAGCTGAAGACCAAGAAGAGACTGGGTGGAAATTGATTCATGGTGATGTATTTAGGTTCCCAATACACAAATCCCTGCTGGCTGCGGCCCTTGGTTCTGGCACACAACTGTTTACACTGTACGTTTTCACATTGAGTTGTGGTGTTGTTTCTTGTTATTGTGTATTCTTCTCACTTTGTAACACACTTTTTTTTATTTGTATGCAGAGCTGTTTTCATCTTTATGCTTGCGTTAGTTGGTGTCTTTTATCCCTACAACCGTGGAGCATTGTTTACTGCATTGGTGGTCATATATGCACTTACTTCAGGGATTGCCGGATATACTTCTGCTTCTTTCTATTGCCAGCTAGAAGGAACTAATTGGGTAAGTATGGATAATNGATCTCATGAGCACGTAACAACACGTGATATAGACAATGTCATTAGCACACAACGCGAATCGCGTCACAAGAAAGAGATCACATTCATGCTGCAATACAACACTAACCGCAAAGAATTCAACAAGTAAAATTCGACAAGACAATTAGAAAGTCTTCTAATCATAAAACATCGAACAAGCTAAGTCGCGACGTTCACAACGTCATAAGCACCCAACGTATATGGCGTCATGAGTGCAGGAAATAAACAAGGTCATCATGACGTGATGTTGTGAGCACGAGACTCACGCCATGAGCATATGACATGACAAATTTCCTGAGCACACGACGAAAATCGCATCATGAGCGCAATACGTAAACAATCATGATTACATGATGTTGTGAGACGAAACTCACGCCATGAGCATGTAACATGAGTAGTGTCGTTAACATGTGACATGAATGGTGTCGGAAGCACATGAAATGAACAACGTCATGGGCGCAAAACAATCATGTGACACAACACAAATCAGTAGATGTGCCAAGAGATAAATATCACTTAGTATTTGCACGATGAAAGTCGTATTGTAGTGCGGAAATCATACCAGAAAGCTAGACATATACTCTTGTTTCAAGCACGAGATATAAATAGCGCCATGAAGACGAGGCACATATAGTGTCATGTTCACAAGACATAAACAATGTCTTGAGCCTGAGGTATAAGTCATGTCACGAGACAAATCATGTCATGAATGCAAGACCTAGATTGTGTCTCATGCACAAGATAGGAGATTGTCGTCATTTACATCCTCACATGTGGAGATTATCCTAAGGTAAGAGATTGTTATTACGTACAAGATCAATGTCACAAACAAGTCATATGACTGAAAAGAATGTCACAACCTACAAAATGGTCATGACACATAAAGTCAAGTACAAAAACAATTCCCGACCAGAACGTGTTAAGGACTCAACATTGTCTCTATGGAGTCACTATTCGATCAAGCTACTATGGTGAGATCACAAGCCATTACAGATCATTCCAAAAGGTACATGACTTCGAGATTTCGTTGGCTGGAAAAATAATACTGTTGTTTCTTACTACTCTCTAAATTCTTACTAAGAAAATAGAGAGTGCGGGGCAAACTGTTGGGTATAATTTTATCTTCTCTATTAAATAAGTAAATTTCGTGATTAGTTCGACAAACCCGGTAAATCAGGAGAAGCAGAGAGAATATTCGCAAAGATATTGGATAGAGTCAACTCATATTTTACATGACAAAGTAAACACAAGTCTGCCAATCTACTAAGAGAAAAGTCACGTGACTGACTTCGTCAATAGATTGAGAGTCACGTGATCGACGTTGTCACTAGGCCAAGAGCTTGTGACTGACTTTATCAATAGGCCGAGAGTCTCGCGACTGACTTTGTCTACAGGCCGAGAATCTCGCGACTGATTTTGTCAATAGACCGAGAATCTCACGACTGGCTTCGTCAATGGGCCGGAAGTCACATGACTGGATCTGTTAATGGACCAAGAGTCACATGACTGGATCTGTTAATGGACCCTATCACAGATAGAGTCGGCAATCCCAAGACATATCCTAAGGGATTAGGGTAAAGAGATCTCTATATAAAAAGGAGAGCGGCCTCCAAGAGAGGGGGGACAGAGAGCAAAGCAAGAGACCTAAAACACAAGACACACGACTCAAGTATAGAACGCGGCTAGGATTTATAGATTGATTCGTTGTGCCTTGAATTCTTGTATTTGAGCTCGAGACTTTGATCAATAAAACGACTATTCAACATATATTTCTTGTTTCCGTAGTCTCTACACGAATCGATTATTTTTGCCCAAACACAAACTAACAGTCGCAACAAAAAAAACTCACCAACCCCAAAACGAAAAAAAGCTCACCAACCCCAAAACGAATAAAACGTGTTCCTTTTTGGCCTACATGTTTACGACTCGCCTCTTTAGTCGGTTAGTAGTCGCCAAATTACCGACTCACCGATGTAGTCGTTAGTTAGTCGCCAAATTACAGACTCACCGCAGTAGTCGGTATGTAGTCATCAAATTAGCTACTCTTAGGTGACGATATTAATTTCTTGTCTTTTAGTCGTAAAGTCGTTGCTAATTAACAACTACTGTACCAACTACTCTATTCAGTCGGTAAAAAACAACTCAATTACGACTAAGAATGAGCAGTTGTAAATTTGTGGTTACGCAGTCGGTATGTAGTTGTTAAATTTGGCGACTAAATTCAGTCGGTAAAAAACAACTCAAGACCACTTGGTTTCTTGCTGTCGTTATTTTTATAACCGTTCTTTTAAAACTATTATGAATTGCTACTTTTTTCATATTCCTCCAAAAAATTACCCAAGATATAGAGTTGATATCGGAGGTACTCCAAGGGAGCATTCTAGACATCTCGTTTTAACATTTACTATTTATTGTAATTGTAATTTATATAGTTAAGGGGACACATTAACAACTAAAAGTTAGTTTGGTCCTAAAATCCATCACCAATTTGATTGAGCATAAAAAAGCTAACCGAAGTAGAACATAGATTGCAAATCCGCAATAGAACTCTTTCCGCAAATTAGTCTTCTTTTTGTAGGTAGTTCCTACATTTCTATTAGCAGCAATTTACATGTAAACTCACAAAAACAAAAAGGGAGTGCACTGTGCAGTGTCCTTTACTCCTAATTTCCTCTAATCCCAACACCTAATCTGAGCGTTAAAATATCATTATCGTTAATAATGTATAAATCGAATTGTACCAAAAATAAATAAATATAATAAATCGAAAATGAGGTTACTTCGTTACAAAAAGTAAAATTTCATGACTTGCATTGCGGAGAACCAATAAAAAAATTAGAGTCTCACTCTCAATCTCTCATGATCATAATACACCTAACCGCTTTAAACCTCTCTAGTCGCTAATCTCAGTATCTCCATTGGTACTGCCGGCGATGACGTCGCTTCTTCTGGTCGTCTTCTTCCTCTTCGGCGTTTCTCCGGTTATCTCTGACGGTTCCGATCACCGTTATAAGGTCGGCGATGATGTTCCCCTTTACGCCAACAAAGTCGGCCCGTTTCACAATCCTAGGTCTGTTCGCTAATTATGTTTCAGATCTGATGTTTCGGTTTGCTGAATTTCGTTTTCCAATTGCATGAAAGATCTCTCCGCGTTTCGTGTTTCTGATTTCGAATTCCCTGAATAAGAACAGTCTCGAGCTTTGATTCGTAATTATTGGATTGTGCATTAGGAGGATTTGGTGTATATGAATGAATGTCCCTGAGGTGTGTTCTGTATCGTTTCAAGCTATTGAATTTTAGTGAATGTGGTTTGAATGTTAGTGTAGTCTAAGCCTCTTTTATGTACATCCACGATTACTAACTCTGTTGTGTTAATATGAGCTAACAATTATTTTTTCTATGTGTTGCAGTGAAACATACCGATACTTTGATCTCCCATTCTGTTCATCAGGTATGTATTGATGATGGTATTTTCATAGGTGAGTTTTTGTAATTCTATATAGATGAGGCATTTCTTTTTACAGCTCCTGTTAAGGAAAAGAAGGAAGCTCTTGGGGAGGTTCTCAATGGAGATCGGTTAGTCAGTGCACCCTACAAACTGGAGTTTTTGAATTTCAAGATCTCTGTAGTTGCATGTAGAAAGAGGTTGAGTAGAGAAGACGTTGCTAAGTTTCGTGATGTCATCTTGAAAGACTACTACTTTCAGATGTATTATGATGACTTGCCCATCTGGGGATTCCTTGGAAAAGTTGTCAAGGATGGCAAAACTGACCCATCCGAGTACAAATACTACCTCTTCAATCACCTGCAGTTTGAGATTTTCTATAATCAGGACCGTGTTATTGAAGTTATTGTGAGAACAGACCAGAACTTTCTTGTGGACTTGACTGAGGACAAGGAAGTCGAAGTGGATTTCACATACACAGTTCGATGGAAGGAAACAGAAATTCCATTCGAGAAGAGGATGGAGAAATACTCGCTGGCTTCTTCAATGCCCCACCACTTGGAAATCCACTGGTTCTCTATCATTAACTCATGTGTCACAGTTCTTCTCTTGACTGGTTTCCTTGCCACTATTCTGATGCGAGTCTTGAAGAATGATTTTGTCAAGTAAGATATTAACTAAAGTGCATAGCATAATTGAATTTGTGACTTTCAATATGTCTAGTAACTTACCCTGTAGACTTTTGTACTTCATATAGGTATGCTCATGATGAAGAGGCAGCTGAAGACCAAGAAGAGACTGGGTGGAAATTGATTCATGGTGATGTATTTAGGTTCCCAAAACACAAATCCCTGCTGGCTGCGGCCCTTGGTTCTGGCACACAACTGTTTACACTGTACGATTTCACATTGAGTTGTGGTGTTATTTCTTGTTATAGTGTTTTCTTCTCACTTTGTAACACACACTTTTTTTATTTGTATGCAGAGCTGTTTTCATCTTTATGCTTGCGTTAGTTGGTGTCTTTTATCCCTACAACCGTGGAGCATTGTTTACTGCATTGGTGGTCATATATGCACTTACTTCAGGGATTGCCGGATATACTTCTGCTTCTTTCTATTGCCAGCTAGAAGGAACTAATTGGGTAAGTATGGATAATTGGATACTAGTTTATGGGTTTTTGTTTGTCTTAGGATTTTTTTTCTTATTCATATCTTCAGTAGTCAGTCAAAAGTCTTACAACGTGGGCGCAATTAGTGAAATAATCTGGTATAGTTTCTGCACATGTGATAAGATGCTTGTCTACAGTGCGTAAGTGATAAATTTGGTAAATATTGTCAGTAATGCGGCAACTAACTCTATGTGTTCCTTTACTAACTCTCTTTTATCCGTAAAATATGTGTGTACTATAATGTGAATATGTGTATAGTTGAGGTCTGACCTTACATGCCATTAGATGATTATTCTGACCTTACATGACCTTGAGTTTTCTAGTTCTTTTTGCATGCTGGGTTTTAACTCACAGTTCTGGACATTCACTTTTAGCAGTTTGAGGAAAAGCTATGGGCAATCACGTTTATCTTGTTCTCATTTGCAATTGGTTATCTATTTTTGATTTCTCTGTTATTCATATTGCTCCAAATGGTTTGATGCGAGGATAATAGCGTTGACAAAGTGAGTGAACAGTTTTAGAACTCAATAGCTTCATTAGAAAAGCTGATATCGANACATACCGATACTTTGATCTCCCATTCTGTTCATCAGGTATGTATTGATGATGGTATTTTCATAGGTGAGTTTTTGTAATTCTATATAGATGAGGCATTTCTTTTTACAGCTCCTGTTAAGGAAAAGAAGGAAGCTCTTGGGGAAGTTCTCAATGGAGATCGGTTAGTCAGTGCACCCTACAAACTGGAGTTTTTGAATTTCAAGATCTCTGTAGTTGCATGTAGAAAGAGGTTGAGTAGAGAAGACGTTGCTAAGTTTCGTGATGTCATCTTGAAAGACTACTACTTTCAGATGTATTATGATGACTTGCCCATCTGGGGGTTCCTTGGAAAAGTTGTCAAGGATGGCAAAACTGACCCATCCGAGTACAAATACTACCTCTTCAATCACCTGCAGTTTGAGATTTTCTATAACCAGGACCGTGTTATTGAAATTATTGTGAGAACAGACCAGAACTTTCTTGTGGACTTGACTGAGGACAAGGAAGTCGAAGTGGATTTCACATACACAGTTCGATGGAAGGAAACAGAAATTCCATTCGAGAAGAGGATGGAGAAATACTCGCTGGCTTCTTCAATGCCCCACCACTTGGAAATCCACTGGTTCTCTATCATTAACTCATGTGTCACAGTTCTTCTCTTGACTGGTTTCCTTGCCACTATTCTGATGCGAGTCTTGAAGAATGATTTTGTCAAGTAAGATATTAACTAAAGAGCATAGCATAATTGAATTTGTGACTTTCAATATGTCTTGTAACTTACCCTGTAGACTTTTGTACTTCATATAGGTATGCTCATGATGAAGAGGCAGCTGATGACCAAGAAGAGACTGGGTGGAAATTGATTCATGGTGATGTATTTAGGTTCCCAATACACAAATCCCTGCTGGCTGCGGCCCTTGGTTCTGGCACACAACTGTTTACACTGTACGTTTTCACATTGAGTTGTGGTGTTGTTTCTTGTTATTGTGTATTCTTCTCACTTTGTAACACACTTTTTTTTATTTGTATGCAGAGCTGTTTTCATCTTTATGCTTGCGTTAGTTGGTGTCTTTTATCCCTACAACCGTGGAGCATTGTTTACTGCATTGGTGGTCATATATGCACTTACTTCAGGGATTGCCGGATATACTTCTGCTTCTTTCTATTGCCAGCTAGAAGGAACTAATTGGGTAAGTATGGATACTAGTTTATGGGTTTTTGTTTGTCTTAGGATTTTTTTTCTTATTCATATCTTCAGTAGTCAGTCAAAAGTCTTACAACGTGGGCGCAATTAGTCAAATAATCTGGTATAGTTTCTGCCCATGTGATAAGATGCCTGTCTACAGTGCGTAAGTGATATATTTGGTGAAAATTGTCAGTACTGCGGCAATTTGTTTTAGTATTCAGTACTAACTCTATGTGTTCCTTTACTAACTCTCTTTTATCCGGAAAATATGTGTATAGTTGAGGTCTGACCTTAATTGCCCATTAGATGATTAGATTTTTGAGTTTTCTAGTTCTTTTTGCATGCTGGGTTTTAACTCACAGTTCTGAACATTCACTTTTAGCAGTTTGAGGAAAGGCTATGGGCAATCACGTTTATCTTGTTCTCATTTGCAATTGGTTATCTATTTTTAATTTCTCTGTTATTCATATTGCTCCAAATGGTTTGATGCGAGGATGATAGCGTTGACAAAGTGAGTGAACAGTTTTAGAACTCAATAGCTTCATTAAAAAAGCTGATATTGATTGTCCTGTCTTGACAGGTGAGGAATCTTATACTGACTGGAAGCCTCTTCTGTGGACCTCTTTTGCTCACTTTCTCCTTCCTTAATACTGTTGCAATTGCTTACCAAGCCACTGCAGCTTTGCCATTTGGGACAATTGTGGTTATTTTCCTTATATGGGCACTGGTTACTTCACCATTGTTAATACTGGGAGGTATCGCCGGGAAGAACAGAAAATCTGAGTTTCAAGCTCCTTGTCGTACCACAAAATATCCAAGAGAGATCCCACCATTGCGCTGGTACCGGAGAACACTTCCGCAGATGGCTATGGCTGGTTTTTTGCCGTTCAGTGCCATTTACATCGAGCTTTACTACATATTTGCCAGTGTTTGGGGTCACAGAATATACACCATCTATAGTATTCTTTCTATCGTCTTCCTTATTCTCGTTATAGTCACTGCTTTCATCACAGTTGCGTTGGCATACTTCCAACTTGCTGCTGAAGACCATGAGTGGTGGTGGAGGTAATGTCGTCTTCTCTATTTCTTTAACTTCTGATTCCATTATTTATCTTCTTGTATTTTATGGGAATATATGAATTAAGTTTCCAACTAATTGGAACTACTTCTCTAGAGGTTTTTCGTAACCTTTAACAAAGACAGATATAGTAGTTAGAACACTTATTCTTTGAAAATGAGAATCCCGTTAGTCAGTAGTTTTTGTTTCATTTTGTCTGTGATAGTTTCATAACCCTAATTATAGATCAATGCTTTAGCCTGTTCGTCTATAAATTGTTGATCTTTCTGTGAAATCTGACTTTTTTATACCTTGTGCATTGAAAGATCATTGCTATGTGGTGGATCAACGGGCTTGTTCATATATGCCTACTGCTTGTATTACTACTATGCACGGTCGGATATGTCAGGGTTCATGCAGACTTCCTTCTTCTTTGGCTACATGGCGTGCATCTGCTACGGATTTTTCCTCATGCTCGGGTCAATCGGATTCCGTGCTTCTCTTCTCTTTGTTCGTCACATTTACCGCTCCATCAAGTGCGAGTAAAACTTGAATATTCTTCACTCCTTCAACGACACCTTCTCTAGTGGTGATAGGTAAGAACATCATATTAATGTTTGGACTTTGACTTGTTGATATCGAAGTTATGGTGCCAATGTTTACTTTTAAACCTTATTGATCATTGTAACAGCGATGGTAAAATGCGGCCGAGGGCCATCGATCCGGTGAAGTTGTCTATTTTTGGTTTTGGTACCCCTATCATTTTTTTTACAGATCTTTCATTGCTTTTTCTCCGTTGGGATGATGTACTTGAGAACGATCGTGAGATAGTAGTAACAAACACTCGAGTTTTTCGTACATATTTTCTTCTCCATAGTAGTGACTAGTGGGGCTTATACTATATTCTTATAATGACTAATACGAACGAATTCTAATGTTTCAATATTCAACTGAAGTACCCTAAAAAAATGTAACAAAATGAATAACGGGGAATGAAAAAAACAATTGTTGAGAAATAAAAAAGAAAAATCCAGAGCAAAAAATATATATTATTATGATGAATAATATTTTTCTTAAATAATTAATTAATTGATTGAAATCTCGAAAGTACACAACATTGTTTTGTAGACTATATAATTTTAATAAGTTGGTTACAAATGAAATAAGTTATAGATTAATTAATATATTAATTAGTGTAACACCTAATTTCTATGGCATGTCACAGGTTAACTTATACTTCAAGTAACCATAATTAACTGAAAATCCATTAATTTAACTTAAACGTTAAACTGAAACTAACAACCAGTTCATTAAAACCAACAACGAAAGATAAAAGAATAACTCCAGCTTCTAACACCAACACCAACTCTATCAACTACTCCTCATAGTAACCTGCAAGAGAAAGAGAGGGGTGAGCAATCTAAGATTATTCAGCGAGGGCAAGCCTTAGGGCTCACGAAGTCTTCATACACAAACATGCTTAGACCATCACAAATGAAGAAGGAGATACATCCATGTATTATACGCACATTCTTCGACACACAAACCCTTGTCGTTTTTGTATTTTGCTCACTTGATTCTTAATGGGCTTGAAATGAAACAAACCAGTCCAATTCCCAATTAAAAAACCGGGATGTTACAATTCTCCCCCACTTAAAATAAATTCGTTCTCGAATTGGCGAATCAGTTTCTCCCCCACTTAGTTTCCGTCCCAACTTGGAGTGTCCTTCTCCAAAATGCTCAGTTTGATTTCTTTCTAAACTTTCCGATCAACAACAAATCACAAGTTTCCACTTGGTTATAGTGTAACAACTCTAGTTTTCGTTCACTAGAATAATTCCTCTCTGCATTTACTATTCAACTTTTGATTCAACAAATACAAATCTTTATCTTATATTGTAGCATATCCGATGTTATCCATATGACCACTTGGAACGTCAATTGTCATAGTTCCTTTAGCTTTACTTCGCATAGACATAACATACATTCTTCAAATAGTTCTAAAACTTGAATAGAATACTCGAATTTTCAATAAAAGATTTTTCCATTACCTTGACTTATGAAAATAATTGCTTCAGAAATAAACAACTTGTTTAACAACACCTTGTAGTATAATCATAACTATAACCTTTTGGGTTTCACGCTTCCATGCATTTTTTTTCCTTTTAGCACAACATACATTTTCTAAGGCTCTTTCACAAGCTCCAATATAAGAATCAACCATTTTTTTTAACGTCTTTAATCTTGACTCATCCAACTCTACAACTACCCAAGTTGTATTCCTACTACTAGTCGTCCGTAGCAGTCCACTATCATTCTCCATTGTCACCACACCCTTTTCCGTTCGGGTTAAGACAACTTTGAATTATAAACAACATATCTCCATTGATATGACAAGCAATATTTTTTTTAAAAAAATCATCTTTAACACACATACACATTCTCTGTAGAAGTCCATAATGTGAATTATTGTGTGGTGTCCTCCCACACTTCCTATTTCCATTTCCTCTGCTGCAATTACCTTTTGTGCTCAAACATTAGAATAACCTCAACTAGTAATCTTTATAAAACACCTCATCTTTAAATTTATGGCACCAACTCCAAAAGCGTCACTTAACAATATTAACTTCGATTTTACATCAAATATCCATTTGACTTTTAAATTAGTATCTCTAACCTTCATCCACTCGAACATTATGTCCTTCAATGTGAGTCGAATATTTGGTTTAACCATACTGGCAAACACTTTAACAACTTCCAGTTGCTATAACTACTGTCCTCGGTAGCATTCTTTCCATTAACGTTAACTATTCCAAGTCAACTTATCTCTTCTTCTAAGTCTACATGGCCGAGAAATTCAATCTCCCTTAGGACTGCCTCCCGGGTCAGAACCGGTTTGACATAACCTTTGGCTCTGATACCAAAATTGTAACACCCAATTTCTATGGCATGTCACAGGTTAACTTATACCTTAAGTAACCATACTTTACCGAAAATAACCAAAAATCCATTAATTTAACTTAAACGTTTTCCATATTAAACGTTAAACTGAAACTAACAACCAGTTCGTTAAAACCAACAACGAAAGATAAAAGAATAACTCCATCTTCTAACACCAACACCAACTCTATCAACTACTCCTCATAGTTACCTGCAAGAGAAAAAGAGGGGTGAGCAATCTAAGATTACTCAGCGAGGGCAAGCCTTAGGGCTCACGAAGTCTTCATACACAAACATGCCTAGACCGTCACAAATGAAGAAGGAGATACATCCATGTATTATACGCACATTCTTCGACACACATAAACCCTTGTCGTTTTTGTATTTTGCTCACTTGATTCTTAATGGGCTTGAATGAAACAAACCAGTCCAATTCCCAATTAGAAAACCGGGATGTTACAATTGGTTACAAGTTAAATAGTGGATGCAATCTTAATTTATTTTCGGAAGATTTAATTACTAAAGCACATTGTTTCCAAAAATCTTAAAGAGATTTTTTTTTTTTTTTGACAACTCTTAAAGAGAATATTATAAAGAATCATTTGATATCATCTAACTTACCATATTAAATTCCTTTATTAAAGTATTCATCAAATAAAAGCTTTTGATATCTAACTTAACATATTAATTTGTTAATTATCATCAAATAAAACCTCTCATTTTTCATATATGAGTCTATTTTGTGAAACAAATAAATTATCATATTATTTATTGTAACTAAAATTTAGTTTTATTTCCGGATATACCATAAGTTGAATTTTTAAAAACAAATATAAATTGTTCAATCTATAAAATATTCAAGCTTTAGTAATATTATTCTTTAAAAATAATATCTATTGAATTAAAAAAAATTACTGAGTAACGGGTCAAAATTTGAATATTTAAATTCAATTTTATATTTTTTTGTTGAATTTTATAATTTTATATAATATAGTAAGCTTTAAATAATTTATTTTGAAATATTTTTAAAATTATTGAAACTTGATATAAAAGTTAGAAAATATAAACACTCTAAATTGATTTGTTATAGCAATGTCAATAAATGTCACTATATTATGAAATAATTTCAAGAAACCAAGTATATTAAAACAAAAAGTATAACAATATATTAAATTACTCATAATATAATAACTCACTTTTAAAAAAACAAATTTACAAAATTATGTCTTATAATGACATTCAAGTCATGATGTAGAATATACGTTGTTGAAATAACTTCACATACATAAACTAATACAACATATTAAAATTTTATTTTAAAATATAAAATATACAGAATTTTGTATAAAATAAAATTTAACCAGTGTTATAGCAAGGGTATTTATCTAGAATCATTAACAGTATAAAACTTACAAAATAAATGTCTTTTTTCAAGCCATCATATTTTGCATATGATTTTATTGCATAATGGTTTATCCAAAAAAACTTTTAAAAACAATCACATAAATTATATTTTATATAAAAATTACAATATAAATAAAATGAATTTCAACTCGTGCTCTAGCACAAGTCTTAATCTAGTTAATTTACTATTTAGTTGACGTTTACATTTGATAGATCAAAAAATTTACGAATTAAATTTATATATTTCACGAGGTCATCCATACTTGTTTACCACAACCTTCCATATGGATCCTGACTCGCAGATTTTTGAACCATTTCAACTTTTGTTGGGCAATTACACAGCTTGGTTTCTACTTCATTGAATTTAAGATCCTTGGAGGTTGGTGGAAGAAGAGCCACGAACATGGTGTGATGTGGGTCGAGAAAACATCTGGCTGGTCCCAAGGGCGTGTACAAAAGATCTCATCGCTGTCGAGAAGTAGAACTCTCACATCCAAGTCATCTGCTCTATTGAAGAGACATACATAGCAGCACTTCTCCAGACTTTCCAAATTATATTTAATAATTTTATATACTCCCTATGTGTTAGAATATATAATTTTTTAAGATTTTCGCATAAATTAAGAAAACAAATTAATGTTTAGCAATAAATGCATTATTATTTATAATAAGAACATATTCTCATGGTTATTAACCAATAGTAATTCAACAAAATTTTAAATTCTCAATTAATAATTCTTGAAATTTACAATTTTCTATTATTAATTGATAAAAGTATACAGAAAATCAATGTTTGTGATACAAGAAAAAATTCTAAAAAATCACCTATAGTGATAGAGAGGGAGTAATAATGTAAGATTTCCAATATCATGCTTCTAAAGGTGACAAATGGCGTTTTATTCTTTTGACATGTTTGCACAAATTATGATTGGTGAAGTAATGTTACTTACATGAATCCAGATCTGAAAATGACATTCTTCAATATAAGTATAAGGTGATATATGATTAGTTGTCTCAATCATATGAAAAAGATATTAATAGTATTTAAATGAGTGAAAATAATACATATTTAAAGATTGGAAATAATCGTGATTAATATCTATATTTTGCTAGATTATGAAATTAAAGACGATATATGGTTTGACTGTGTGTGATTCAACGTTTGCAATGAGTAAGGCACTTGAGGGTATAATTAAAAGCCTTTAATTTGTGTTTATGCATGCAAAACAATGATTTCTTATCTCCATGGCTAAAACAATTATTAATAGAATTTGAAAAGATTCCAAAGAGTAATCAAATACTCCAACCTGATTCTCCACATGTTTTAATAGCTTTTAATTTCTCCTTATTATTCATAAAGAATTGAAATGTATAATTACTATATGTACATAATATATATATATATATATATACTAGATTAGGACCCGCTTGATGTGCGGGTTTTAAAAATGTCTGCTACGCCTTTTTCTGTCCCTAATAAATTGATGTTTTGACATTATCACACATATTAAGAAATAATTTAATTTGTATGTGTAAATTAATTTATAATTACTTTTGAGTAGATAGAGAAAATATAGACTATTAAATTAATGATATATGAAACAACATAAAGTAAAAAAGTTTTTTTTTTTTTATCTACAACATCAATCTTTTAGGGACAAAAATATATCATAAAACATCAATCTATTAGGGACAAAATGAATAAAATAAAATTTTGAAAGAATATATTAATATTTTTTGTAAATAAAATATATTTTCTAGATATTTTGAAAGAATTTAACTTTATGTTTTACCACAAAAAATGTTCTTACATCCAAATTAAACTAATTTTTATTCATTTACTTTCAATTTGACGTGGTTCCTTTTCACCACTAAGATTTGTTTGTGACAGTTTGTATAACCACTAAAATATTCTTTAAAATTGTTTACTCAAAAAATAAAAATATTGTGGATAAAAAGAAAATAATATCTACACGATTGCAATAAGTTTATGACCAACCCACTAAAATTTGAAAAATTCAAAGATAGTTAACTTGATATAATAAAAATTAAAATTAAAAATTATAAGCACGATGATAAATGAGTCTTAGATAATTTAGAGATATAAAATATAAACAAAAAAACAATTTAAAAATACTACAACATTAAAAATAGGGCAATTGACAAAAATAGCACCATTTAAAATTTTTCTTCCACAATTAGCACATATTTTTAAATGTTCCAAAACTAGCACACATTTATATATCATTAACTTTTGAAAAAAAAAAATTATCAATAAAATTAAAGTTTATGTGTTTCTTCTCTGCCTCCACCGACATGATTCCTTGATAGCTTGTAGATTACCTTCTCCTGTTGTTGTAACTTGGAAAACCAATAACATCTATCATTAATACAGAACGTTTAAACATTTGTTGATAACCCAGTTATATTACACTACCGAACCTATTTTTATGCACAATAAAATATTTAGGAAGGTTATCTCGCATTTTAGTAAGACCTTAACAAAATAAAATAAAACATCATGCTAGATATTCATATTTTCTACCTTTGTTGTAAAACACCAATATGTGCACCAAATCAAATTATTATACATCATTAATGGAGTAATATGTGAATGTGATACAATAAGGCACAAAACACATATAAAGAAATTTAAAAACACATTTTTAAAAAATTTAGGAAGGATTCAATAGCTTTTAGGAAGGCATTCTTGAATTTTAGGAAGGCATTCCATAAAGACCTTGACTTTTATGAAGGTCTTCCTAATTGTCTGAAACCAACATCTATTTGAATGTTTTCTTCAGGTGTGGGTTCACCACTGTAAATATATCAAAATGTTCAATTTTCTTGTTGTCGAGTGTATTAAATTACCTGCACTCACACAACAAATGACAAGCATATCAAGACATACCGACAAGCATATGAGAAAATCAAATATAGGTACATACAATGCAGCTCCTTGAAAGTGGACGCACTTGCTATGTACTATGCTTCATGTCCATCATTTCTCCATGAAGTTTTCATATTCGATGGCCTTGTTCTTTCATACACTTTTGTCAAAGTTGGACACGTCAGCTCATTTACATATATTCTTTCGCTCATGTCTTTGTCAGAACTCTAAAAAATGGAATGAACCATTCCCAAAATAAACCACATGAGGGAACTTACAAACAATGTTGCTATGTTATATCACTAGCATAAATCCAAATAGATTCATGAAAACATTTAAACTTACACTCCAGTTCTAAAGACTATAGAAAATTGCAGTAAACCCCTTTGGTCCTACAACATGGAGAATTCTTAAGTTAGTACATGACACTAATTCAATACTAAGCTAGCAAGAGAAATGAATGTAACTAGAATGATTATTTATAAATTCAACTAGAACTAAATAATGAAACCAAGAGATTCAACAAGATGATAGACATTTTAATAGAAAAAACATTGACGATATGCCTGCCCCTAAGTACAAATCTTTTGAGTTTTGCATCTTAGGCAGATAATGAAATGAAAAGATTAGAGAAATCATGCAAATCACATCCTAAGTTTAAAGAAAGTAAGTATCATATAAAAGAACAAACCTTGGTATATATCTAGAGGATCTGCTTCTCCCGAATCAATGATACAATCCTTAATGTTTTCTACTAAATCTTGTCTACCAATGAAGCTCTCGAGCAAGGCACCATATCTGTCAAAATTTAAAAAGCTCACCTAGCTTAAAATTCATCATTTAGTTCAAATCAACACTTAAATTTATAATCATCAGCAGTAATAAGGAGATCAAAATCACAATCATAATGTACTAAATTCAAAAAAGATTTGGCTACCATCACTTACACAAGCCAACCAGTGTTGTTGAAGAATTTGTAATTTCTATCACGCACACCAGTTTCTATTTCTCTACAATGAGATTCCGAGTTAGAAATTTGTACGTGAGGGTGTTGATCTTGGTAATGAGAGATGATTGGGACCACCAATTTCTCTCAACTGGTACATAATTGTGTCGATCTTGGTCACCGGAGCTGAAAGCAAACTAAGAAGCAGATCCAATTTTTATTCCATTGTTGTGACTGTATTCGCGGTCGTGTTCAACTTCGTCTCTGTACTACGCTTCTCGTTCATCAATTCTCTAAATTGACCTGTCAAAGTTTCAATCTTCTTCCTCCGTTGTTATTGTAATCGCCGCCGATGAGAAATTGGTGGAAGACGATGATGATTCGAATAAGCAAATCGTTCCGTCGGTGAAGATTGAGGAGGCGTTTACGACGAAGAAGGAGATACTTCCGAGTCTGGCCGATGATGGAATTTGCGAAGTGGTGAGGTACGGTGAGTTTCTCTCCAAAGTTAGTGAGAACGCAAACGGACGCGAAAAAGAAAAAGCACTGAAATAATAATAAATCTATACTAAATATATTTTAAAATCATTACAAATTTCTAATAAAAAATTAAATTTAACTAACTAATATAACTAAAATCTAAAAATATTACAACTAAATTAAATTAAAATATTAAAAATAAAAAATTAACAAATATTAATAATTAGTAATTTTGACATCAAATTTTATATAATAAAATGTTTAATAGTAAATACTAAATACTACTAATCATCATATAAATTTTCATAATAAAATTGTAAAAGTAAATTGAATTAAAACATATTATTATTTTTTTTAAAAATAAACATCTCTTAAATCTATTTTATTGTCAATATTATTTTCCAATTTTAATGTCTCTCTTTAAAAAAAAAAAAATCTTATTCTCTCTCTCTCCCCGATTAACAGATCCGATTTCAGTGTAATTTTCTCTCGANAAAAAAAAAAAAAAAAAAGAGCTGTAAGCTTTAAGAGCTCTCTCTCTCTGTCGATCGATTTTGGGATCCCTAGCCTCCAGCTGCAGGTAAGATATATCAGCTGCTTAGCTTTCTCATCTACAGACTAAGAGCTCTCTCTCTCTCTCTCTCGATTTTGATTTTGATTTTTCGATTGTGCTTCCGATTTGTTTATCCTGATTTGATTTTGCACTTTTGGATTATTCAGAATTCCGTATTTGGCTTCCGATTATAATGATTCACTCACGTTCATATACATATATAGTCTTTGCAGAAGAACAATTTATAATTCATTCGTGTCTTTGAGTTTTTTAAGTGAGAAGGAATGTTTACAAATAAGGAAAGACAAGAAGAACGTACAGGAAAACATGGAACACCAAGGCTCCAATATCTACAGGTCTTTTCCAAGATTCTGTTTCTCTCTTAAAGAACCCAATTACTATATAGTGTCCTATGTTTTGTTGTTTATCTCTCTCCCTCTCTCTCTCTCTCTGAGAAGCATTGTTGTTGGAGCTTAGTTTTAGTCTTCTTTTATTAAATTGCAGGAGCTTGTGAGTCAGTTTCAGAATGCAACTGATCAAGGTAGGTATGCTGTACTAGTTTTGTTTTCAGTAGTAGACAATAATAAGTAATTGACTCATGTTTCTGTTTCAACATTTCGAAAATATTGTTGCATAAGACTGGCTTTGGTGCTTTCTTGTGATTAATATATCTGTTGACATTTGTTTTTGTGTGAAATGTTGAGTCTATACGCATTGCTGATTCGCATATATGATTTATAAGGAGTGTGTGTGTGGCTCATATGGAACATTAGGGTACTTACGGTGGTTTGTGTTAAACATTACTGTATCACATATCTAACTTCAGTCAACAGTGCACATATCATAGCATGTGCAAACCTAGAAATGGGATTGGCAATTTAACTCTTATTTTGAAATTTTGTGTTCTTTAGATACTTCTGCCTTATGGCAAATTTCTGTCATCACTTTCAAATGCTTCTGTTAGACTATAGATTTAGCTAGCCTAATTTAGTATAAGTTATTTTGACACACAATTGTTGTTTTTGCACCTGCAGATACAAAGAAGAAAATTGTAGCAAACTTGGGGAATTTCGCATATGACCCTTACAACTTCACTATTTTACGTCAGGTAACTCTCTGAGTATGCTCATGTTCTTCTATCGTTTCCCATGGAGAACCCAAATATCCCCCACTTCAATCTTCTCACGATGAAAATGTTAATGGTGTACTCGAGCAGCTAAATGTCTTGGAACTATTCATAGACTGTCTTACAGAGCCAAATGAAAAGCTCGTGGAATTTGGAATTGGAGGATTATGTAACGCTTGTGCCGGTAAAATGCCTGGAATATACAATTTTACTCTCTGATTCTAAACTGTTTTTTGTTGTTTCCATAACTGCAATTTACTGATCATCAAACTAAATGCTCTTTTCTCTTCTAGTGCAGACCCAAAAAATGTTGCTACAATTCTCGAGGCTGATGGAATTCCTCTTATAATCAAATGTTTATCAAGTCCTGTACGGAACACTGTGAGTCCACACGAGTTTCTCGCCTTATTAATGTCTCTCTGGCGTTTAAATGGAAACCCAAAATTATTTTTTTGTTCGAATAGGTGAATTACGCACTTGGGGCTTTGTATTACATGTGCGACAATAACAGAGCAACAAGAGAGGAGATTTTGAGAGCGGAAGTGGTGGATCTCATAGAGAGGTACGCAGCTGCTGATTCAGTCAGTGTAAGCTTTAGTAACTTGGCTAAGGCGTTTCTTGACAAGCATGTTCATGCAAACACATGAGATTCTTGAATATTATGATCTTGTCTATTATTGGTTCTATTAAGTAGTTGGATTTAGCTTGTATAGCAAATGGGCCAAAACACAAACGCTACAATGGATGTGTTGATTTTTGATGTCTTGTGATAATGTAGATGAGTAATATAAAGGCTAAATTGATCCAGTTGGTGGTCGTAGTTCATACATATTATATGAAAACTTCATAAATTCGAGAACACTTGGCGTTGTTTGGTAAAGATCATGGCTAATCCCATTGTCGAAATGGACAGTGTGACCTCTCACAGTTAAATGGGTTTGATTGATTTAAATGGGTCAATGTATGTTTAAATAGGTACAGTTAAATAGATTTTCAAAACTAAATAGGTTTATACTTAAATAGCATGGGTTTAAATAGGGTGGATTTATTCACTTTAACATCCCTAACTTTGGGAAACTAATGTATACACAACTATGAAAGTTGACCGAGTGAAGGAGCACAAGCGTATACCGCCTAAACTACACGGGAGATTCATGGTGTATCGGAAACACCCATTTTTCAATGTTTTCCAGAAGAGGGATGGGATCTTTTCCGATGGAAATAAATGATAAAAGATCAAACTGACTATTATAAGAACCATAAACGGATAAATAATGAGGGATGGGATCCTTTTCCATGGAAAATTGCCTATCCCATTTCTCTCTAATAAAATTTTCTCATTGTAATTTGGAAACGTCTTAATGTTTCTATTCATTTCTTGTTGGTTTAATTTCATAACAAAAAGCTTAGCCCACAAACTAAAAATCTTGCATCAACAAACGACTAATTTCTTAATTTCGAATTAAAGGAATTTAAATTTTCGGTATCGCATCATTGAATTTACATTAATGCATATGGCTTTATTTGATTGTATTATGGTTTAAAATTTGTAAAAAACATAATAACTTTTGTAGTTCAAAGTTTTTACTTTTATCAGTAATATAGATGTTTCTGTTATTATGCTATTGAGGCAAAAAAAACTCTACTTTTTCTCTTCCAAACTCGAATATCGAGACGCTGCTACCACCAAATTTCTCCGACTCTGGTGGGGTTCTTGCTCGCCGGCGTTGGGGTATCTCGACCTTAGCTTCCATCCTTTGCTTTCTTGCTTCTTTAGTTTTCCTTTTCAATCTCCTTTTCCCCTTTTGTTTTCCCTTTTGCAACCTACGCAAACCCTCTTTAATCAACCAGATCCAGGCAAAGGCCTGCGCAACACCGAATACAGAAGACGAAGGAGACTAACAAGCTCCTCTCTCTATAACCCCGTCTCAGCCTCACTGCCGGCAAAATTCAAGTCCCCTTGTCTTTTTAAATCTCGATCCGGAATGGTAATCGCCTCTGCAGAACTTTCTATCTCAACATCACCCGAGCCTTGCCAGGCAGAGACGGAGACGACGGTTGGTGAGGAAACCTCCAGAGAAGTGATTTTTCTCCGCTATTGGACTACCGCCTTGAACACAAGTCACCCCCTGAGCTTGGAAGATCTGCATTTGCTTTCACCGGAGACGCAAAAGTTTCTTTCAATCTCCTTGGTCAGCCGCTGTGTGCATCAATTCTCCCGGTCATTCACAACAACCTCTCTTCTATGGATGAACATTAAATCTGATATCGACCAGTTAGCTTTACAAAAAGTCTTGCCCAACCTCCAAAAGCCCAGGTTTTCTCTATCTAGCCCCTTGTTATCCTATCGACTATGCTTAGTTTTTTTGGCTATCCTCGATGTTCGAAGACTGCATCAGAGAACCCATTTAGCTAGTTTGTCTTGGATGTACAAAGGGTATGTTGGAACTATGGTTATTGCTCAACTTGTGACATTGTCTGTTGGATACCAAAACTGGAATTATCAAGGATTACTCAAATCCCAGCAACCATCCTCTTTTTTGAATCTCAGGTCTGGTTTTTCCTTATCCGTATCTTGCCGACTCCAAACTTTGTGTGGAATTCTTGATCATCATATTCATGGCAGAGAGGATCCACCTGTTATGTTACGGCTTTATACTTATCTTTTGCACCTTTTATTAGCTTCAATGGTGAACTTTACTGCTCCCAATACCCTGCAACCATCCTCTTGTCCAAATCTCAGGTCTGCTTTTTCTCTGTCAGTGTCTTACCGACTACAAACTTTGTGTGGAATTCTTGATCACCATATTCATGACAGAGAGGATTCACCAGTTATGTTACGCTTTACACTTATTTTTTACGAATCCTTGTATTAGCTTAAATGGTGAACTTTACTGCTCCTGTTTGAAGTCTCATGGCGTTTTAGACCTGAATTCAAATTGTCGAGGCTGTGGTTATGGTCTTAGAGTTTTCTCTACCAACAATCACCCCTCGACAGTTCTAGCTAACTACTTCAGGCAACACATTTTCAATCAAACTACCATCAGCATCTCCACCAACATTCGGGCTATTGCCCCCCGAATCACTGCCATGGCATTGCTTCTGCTAGTGCTCCTCACTCCGGTGAGTTCCTTGGCTCTGATTCTTCTACCAACGACACAATTTCTTTTGACCGTGACCTATTTGTCATCTCTCGAGCTCATCGACGATGTCCAATCCTGCAACCATGATCCCGCATGTCTTTAACTGCTTTTTAGCACTTGTTTCATAGCTCTCATGGGTTTTTGTTTGATGTTTTCTTTATCTTTGTTCATGTTTATGGCTTTGGAAAAAGCCTATGCTTGTAATCTCTTAAATTTTGGGATACTTTATCCCCCTCCTTGTAATGCTTCTGTTTGAATGAATAGAATCATCCGTTTGTTCAAAAAAAAAATGCTATTGAGGCATCATTTTCACAATACCTTTTTAAATTAAAATTCTTGCTAGATAGATTTCAATTGATTTTAAGCTGAGTTCATGATTTTAACTATGTGTACTCTCTATACTATATTGGCAAAAAGTGAGTTCGCCCTAGTTTTCTTTCTGGCACAACCCCCGAGAACTCTTCTCTCGACGGCGTCGAATCAGATCGGCGTCGCTGGGCCACTGATTTGCCATCGTCGTTCTCTTCTCTGCTCCCAAACCCTGCTCTGGACTGATCTCGAATCCACCGGAGGTTCATCGGTCTGTCAAGCTACTCCGGCCATGCGTCAGCTTCAATCCCTCTTATCCCCCTCAGCTCATCCGGTGGTTGATCAGCAGGTCAATTAAACCCAATGTGTACTCCACCACGATCTAGTGGTATCGTTGTAACACTTCAGGATCGAATCCACAGAGACCAAACAATTACACTAAGAAATTATGTAGATTAAATATAGCTAAGAAAATGGAAAAGTTTGTGAATCAAGTAACTATCTAAAAACGGAAAGTAATCAAACTGTTTTAATTCAAAAAGGAAATATTGGGCGCAAGGAATCTATGGAGATATGATTCTCGGACTAAGGTGGAAGATGGGGATGCATTAAACACCGTTCTAGAACTCAAATCACGGTTGTAAAGCTAACCTACTTTCGCAGCGTTAACTATCTATGCAATGAATTCACTAAACCCTAAACCGTCGTTTGGACCTAGCAAACCAAGCAAGCAATAAAGGTTCAAGTTTGATCTGTTCACAAGGTGCCTCAACTTCAACTTTCGTTGGCTAAGGTCCACCTTGCTCACCTATGTTCTTTTCCAGCAACTCAACAACACTTTTGGTGCCCCGATGAATTAAACCTAAAATCTTAATCTAGGTGATCAATCTAGCTTAAGCATTAAGAACAACAATAGATGAAGAACAATAAGATCAATCCCAAATCTAACAACCTAAGTTTAGAGAATCATAAACCCCTTTGAAACCCAAAACCCAATAGATAAACTACTCAGACATGGAGATAAAAGAACAGCAAATCAATGATGAAGAAAACATAATTGAATTGCAAAAGAATAGAAAATAGGGCTTAGAAATCTTCTCCAAAGTGTCAAGAAGGATTAGAGATCTTCTCCCTTCAGCTCTCAATACAAAATAGTCTCAGAAAAATAAAGCTTATGTCTCTAGAGGCCGAGCCTCTAACTTATATATCAAAATAAAACCCTAAAAGTCGGTTTAAAACAAATAAGGAAAACTTGCTTCAGGTACGGGACTGGTCAATCCCGAATGCGGATCAACCGATCCTGGATGCTTTTCTCTGTTTTCTCCATCTGCTTGCTATTTCGATCAGTCTTCACCAAATTGGCTTCTGATGCTTGTCTTTATCCCCAAAACACTCAGTTTCCTTCCAAAGTAGCTTAGAACATGTAAAGACTCACAAAACACTAAAAAGACTCTACTAGCACACTTTGACTCAATAAAAGACTCAAAACAAATACCAAAACAATGGTTAAAACCTATAAAATACATACACATCACTGGTCCGTCTTGAAGAGGTGATTCTCTCGAGACCCCAGCCGTCCAATAACAAATCTGAGATCTTTGGACACCATGTGCGTCCTGCTTTCCGCCTATCTTACGGACTCTCTTTAAAGTCATCCGTATCACCTCCGCTCTCCTTGGGTTCATACCCCATCACCAAGTGGCTTACATGGTTGATGTTGGAATGGAGCTCTGTTTTGACGCCGGAACTGAGTGAGATTTTGACGGACAAAGCTTTAACTCTGGCGACCCCTTCCCCTCCCTCTGCATCCCTGGTCGTCTTGGATTGTGGTTCAGTTCTTAACCTCCCAGATCTGCCGCTTCACCCGAGGAAGATTATTTCCACAAACCAGACCAGACCAAATCCCTCTCTGTCTTCTCGATCCAGGTTTGAACCCAATTCCTATCATAGAACCCTGGTAGATAGAGATTCTCGACTTGATTTCGATACATATCCGTGCTAGAAGTCTTTTAGAACCCCTACCAGTGGATTGAGTACAACCCTACAAGTTTCCCCTGCCTCTAGTTCGATTGGCCGTAGAAACTGTTTCAGTGTTGCATTAGTCTCTCTAGATTGGTTAGTGCATTACATTCATCAAGAACAGCCTTATAATGTGTACCACAAGATCACTGAAACCCTCCAAGGGTATCGTTACCACTCGTCCCTTGATATTAACCTAGTGACCATATATACGCCCCAAGCCAAAGCCGACTACAAGCTTTGTGTGGGACTCCTTAACCTCCATGGCTATGTGTTGCATGTGAGGGAGGACCCACATGCTATGTTACGGCTTTGGTTACTTCTTACTAGGATCAACCTTACAACAATCGTATCCCCAAATCCCTTACAACCGCCTTTAGTGTGTAAGCTCGGTTTTGTCCTTTTCTTACAATGCTTTATCGGCTACAAGCTTTGTGTGGGACTCTTTAACCTCCATGGCCGAGGGCTTCATGAGAGGGAGGATCCACCTGCTCTGTTACGACATTGCATATACCACTTACGAGTCTCGGTAGCTTCACCACTAGTTAGGAGATTTGTGCCAAAATCTGTAACAATCCTTGATTAATTGGTCTTGAACTTTCTCCGGTTGGCGAGAACATTATCCCCCAGTTCCCTATGGAACAACTTTTCTAAAAGCTCCGCTGCATACTTTGCAAGAGCCATCGTTGATCACTTGCTGATCCAGGAAGCTGCGGAGCATGTCTTCAAAGGCACTTCCACCTTGGTCCCAACAGATCTTTCAAGTCCTACTAGCCTCCCAAAGCCTTGTATTCCCTTGGAAAACTCATGGAGCAAATATCTATCTATGTTTTGTAACCCTATTAAGCTTTGTAACTTTGTAATTCTCTCCTTGTATGAACTGTCCTGTTTGAGGACCTAAGTTTAATGAAACTTGTTTGACAAAAAAAAAAAAAACTATGTGTACTTTCTTAGATTTTGGCGATTTTTTTTTTAGTTTGCCGACATTTTTAAAAATGTTTCATAAAACATATTAGATAGTTTGCCGACTTTTTTAAAAATGTTTCATAAAACATATTAGATCAAACCAAATTAACAAACTTGCACTTCACCANTTTTTTTTTTTTTTTTTTTTTTTTTTTTTTTTTTTTTTTTTTTTTTTTTTACATTTTTTAACTGAAGACAGAAAAGTTCATATGTGTTATACATTTCATAGGATTGATCAAACACAGGTGATGTTTTTTAAACTTCGGTTTTACGAGATCTTTTCTCTTGCATGGCAGCATATTTGATGATCTTGAGTGCTTCTACCATATCATCACATAGTCTATGTGGATCTGGAATAGTTGTTGTGTCAACAGCTAGATTGATGACAATCTTGTTTACGTAGCTTATGAAATGGATACTGAGAGCCTTAAACATCACCCAACAAAATAAACAATTAGTTAATTTAACTTCATCAAAAGTTTCATAATCTTTTAGAAGAGTAAACAAATGTACTTCATAAAAGGAATGATTTAAGTATATATGAAATCAGTTGTACTTACTTGTGATCCAACTAATGCACTTCCCGCGATATATGAAATCGGATGGTGAAAAAAACTTATTTCTTCATCCGGACCTTTCACATTTGAAAATGCCAACGATGTGTGACCAAATATCCTCTTTCCAAAATCTTCTACTGCCTGTTAATTTCTTACAGTAAAAAAAAAATAGTTAAATGCATTAAGTTGTATCGAATATTGCTCATATCGGTTTTGTATATTTTCACCTTTCCTCCAAACAATTTCAAGGTGAATTTTATGATTCCGTAGAAAATAAACGCTTCGAGAGATATTTTTTTCCTATCCATTGTTGCTTTGGCTCGTCGAATGTACTCCAATGGATCATTCTCGAATTTCACCCACAAAGGAAATATGATAGTTCCTATGAAGTTTCCCCATCTACACTTTGAACCCTTCGCCATCATATCAGCCAAATCCTACATTTTCATATTTTATTAAACTTTACACTTAAACTAATTGAAAATTTGGTTTTGTATGATTGTATATAACTATGAACATGATGACTATCACCTCTATCCTTGTTGCTGGTCTTAAGTTTATAGCTACAGCACCACGAACACGGAGCTTTTCTAAGATCTCTTTCTTCTCGGCCTTTGATCCATCTGTCAACAGTTATCAAATATTATGAATTATGATGTAATTATGGTTTGAGTGATTGAGTACCTCTGGTTTTTAATATTATAAGAAGTGATTGCATATCGAAAATATAATAATTGAAGAAAAAAAATATTATAGGTAAGGTGGTTTGTGGATTTTTTTTTATAGTAAAAAAAATAATTGAAAAAAGGTATATATGGTAAATGATAGATACTTATAAANATATTTTCACCTTTCCTCCAAACAATTTCAAGGTGAATTTTATGATTCCGTAGAAAATAAACGCTTCGAGAGATATTTTTTTCCTATCCATTGTTGCTTTGGCTCGTCGAATGTACTCCAATGGATCATTCTCGAATTTCACCCACAAAGGAAATATGATAGTTCCTATGAAGTTTCCCCATCTACACTTTGAACCCTTCGCCATCATATCAGCCAAATCCTACATTTTCATATTTTATTAAACTTTACACTTAAACTAATTGAAAATTTGGTTTTGTATGATTGTATATAACTATGAACATGATGACTATCACCTCTATCCTTGTTGCTGGTCTTAAGTTTATAGCTACAGCACCACGAACACGGAGCTTTTCTAAGATCTCTTTCTTCTCGGCCTTTGATCCATCTGTCAACAGTTATCAAATATTATGAATTATGATGTAATTATGGTTTGAGTGATTGAGTACCTCTGGTTTTTAATATTATAAGAAGTGATTGCATATCGAAAATATAATAATTGAAGAAAAAAAATATTATAGGTAAGGTGGTTTGTGGATTTTTTTTTATAGTAAAAAAAATAATTGAAAAAAGGTATATATGGTAAATGATAGATACTTATAAAAGGAGAAAGGAATTTGAATTAACCATATTTGCTACTCAAATATCTTGAAAGACCTGCTTGTGTCATTCCAAGAAGAACATCATTCACCTTCTGCAAATATTTGAATATTATGAAGTTGTTATATAAAGTGTACGTAAAAACGAAATGAGTGATCAGTATATAAAGCAAAATAACAATTACTATACATACCATGTTCATTGTGTCCTTCACAAACTTGACATCATCAAGACTTATTATCCGATGGATAAGCTTCCAGGATTGAAATCCATCACTGGGATTACCCATAACAGGATTTTTCGTATCTTGCATGAAGCATACTGTAAGAATTAACTTGAAAAATTCAACAATAGTGGTGAAGGTGACTCTTATCAAAAACAAAAACCCAACAACCAACCACCAAGCCAGGGAATTAACAAGTTTCTTTGTAGCCACGGTACTAGAAATTAGTGCGTCGGGGTCTGATGTTTTTCTTGAACAAGCAAGTAAGAGAGACATAAGAGACATTCCATCACCAACTGAGTGATGTATTTTTACTATAGCCAAAGATTCTGCTTTTGATGTCTTTACGTTGAGCAAATGAAATTCCCAAAGTGGTTTGGACATGTCCATTGGAATGTTAGCAATGGTTGAAATATAATCTTCTACGAACTGATCAGGATTTTCAATGTTGGGATAGTCAAGATCCGGCACAATTATATGATCTTCTACTCGAACTTTAACAGGAATCCACACCGGTTCTCCTTTTCTCTTGTAGTCTATCTCCTGAAAAGACAAGAAAAATTATGATCCGTAAGACAAAATTCAGAACTAATATACTTGTGATATTTGCATACTAAAGAGATAGAAACAAATTGAATTCTATTAGTCACTGAAGAATTCTTTATATATATCTTATTCAGTATGTTTATACTTATTATATATATATACCAAAATTATAGCTAGTACATATATAACAAAATGCATGCGTACGTATAGAATATTTATATTTACCATTTTGCTAGAGAATCTGGGAGCATTGATCAATGACTTGTTGATGCCTTCAACAAACTTCGATGGGTTGCATCTAATTTTAAACCCAAAAGTTATAACAATGACGAAATTTGGGGAACTTAGCATATGTGACATTGGGCTAAGCGGCTCCATTGGCTCTTCTCTCTCCATATCTTTTTCCATTTGTATGGTTTTCTTTTTATGATTCTCCAACCTTTTGCAGTACTACTTCGCTTTTATAGCATTCATTTTGTGTCCTTCTCTCTTTTTTTTTTTTGGTATTATTATAAGTAGTAAATGAGGTTTGGTATGAGGTTAGGGTTTGTGGTTGCTACCTTCGTGGGTTCCTTGTGTATTTTTTTTTTAAATTTAGTCCTTCCATTTTATTTATAAAAAAACCATTTGGTTTCTAAATACCATTTCATAATAGTTGTTGTTTTAACATAAATTGTCTTGATAAACTTCAAATTAATAAACGAATTAGATAGAGAAATCATTAAGTATACGGTGTATAAATAAAAATTAGTTAGATCACATTCCTAAGTGGATGGGAAACAGTACTATTAAAAAAATTTAAAACCAACATTTCAGAAATATCAAAACAAAACATACTATTTGTAAGAGCCATGCACATAGATGAAAAACTATTTTTAGTGAAAAGTTATTTGTTAGACCTAATTAAGAATGTGACCTAACTAATTCCAAAAACATAGCTCAAAACAAAATGATTGTTGTTCTTTATATATTGGTCCAAAACTTTATCCCATCTAATATGGGATTTTAAACTCTAATAGTTTTTTATGCGTGCAGACCACGCCTAAATTAGTCATACACGTACGTGACGTTATATATGCAGTTTTGTCCAACATAAATTTATTAGCAATCGTAGCCCAATAAATTTCTATACAATCTATCAGAGATGTTTTAATTGCCCATTTGCTTTTTTCTTTTTTGTTGAAAATTTAACATATTTTAGAAATCAAAATACACTTTCATGTTTATCATGCCAACATGTGGAAGCATATTAATAGAATGCGAGTCCACTAGAACTGTTCGAGTTACATTTATGTTATTTTGGTGTATACTGTTGACATAATTGTTGGTCCCCGGCTACTATAAATTAATTAATTTTTTAAAAACTCTTTGTTGTAGGTGAAAATGCATGAGGATACAATGTTTTTCTAAAAAAATGTAATTTATTTATTATATCTAACTACCCACATAATGTATGATGTTGATATAAAACAAAACCGATTTAAATGGGATACACGTATGAGCTGGCCCCGATTGTGTCCCATTAAAGAAGTGGACATAGGGGAGTCCACCAATCAGATCCAAAATTGCATCTGGTGAAAACTCTAGTAATTGGCCGAAGCTGAAGCCTGAAGCAAAGCTATCCAGATCAATGAGGTCTGCTTTTTCTCATTAATCATCCAGGAACACTCCATCTTTAATTTTGTTGTTCCTCATTCACTAAGCTGATAAAGAGTCCTTGGTCGTTACAGCCCCGGCTCAACAGAAATGAGAGGCCTTGGGCGAAAAAAAATTATTGGACTTTTTGTTACATTAATTTTTTTTTTGAGATTTTTCTGAATTTTTGTTAAAAATGTGGATTATTTTATAATAATTTTTAAACTGGCCCCCAAAAAATGTTTTTAGAAACATTTGGACAGTTTCAAAAATTATTTTCGGGCTATTTTTATATTTTTACAAAAATTTGGACCCCTTTTCTTGTATAATTTTTATGTGAAAAGGTTTGGTTCCCTGGGCCATGACACCTGTGTCCATCCCACTTGAGCGAGGCTGAGCAGTTCCATGGTATACTACAGGACAATTTTTGTTTCATTCAATTTTCATTCAATTCTAATTAAATCAATTTCGATATTAAAAATAATAAAATGAATACTTAGTCCAATTGAAACTTCAGATAAATAATATTTTGCCTTTTTTATTAATATTGATTCAAACCCATTCTACCATAAAACTATATTTAGGATTGGGATGGTGGTGTGGTGATGGTGAAGATCAGACTTTAGTCATGGGTGCAAGATGCCAATGTCAAAGTTCGTCCTCACTTCATTCGAAGCTAGAGGTTTTACTATGGGCTATGGAGTGTATTCTAACTAGACGCATTGACTGTCAGAGATTCGAAATGGGTTCAGCAAAGCTTGTTGCGATCATGCAAGACTCGGAGGAGTGGCCGACCTTCTCTACTTTCCTTGATGAGTTCCACACTCTTCGTGTCTCCTTGCCTCTTTTTACTCTTTACAAGATCCTACGGGAGTCCAATGGAAAGGCGGATTGTTTAGTTCGTTATTCTAGAAAGTTATCGTCAGATACCATTTTTGTATACAATTTTTCTCCAGTTTGGACAACCAACTTAGGAGTTTTATTTTAAATATTGTTAGGTTGAAAAAAAAACCATCATACAATATAATCCGTCCAATATTATTTTAAAATATAATGTATTTAAATATTTATAATATTTTAAAATTTATATTAATTTTAGATATATCAATTATAATAACTTAAGGTTTAAAATTTTAATGTATACGATAAAAGTAAACAGTCAACTTCAAAATTGAATTAAGTCGTATACATAATTTGGATTTTTGTTAAATTAAGCTTCCTGTTCATTTAGATTAAGATTCAGTATAATATTATGTATAATATAATTTTGAATCATTGTCTAAAAATTTTAGGCCATGTGGAACAATGAAGATACACTATTTTCGATTAAGTGAGTAGTATATGTCTGTTCATGTACTATATGATGATTTAAACAATTAAAAAATAAATTAAACAAAGATGATAGGAAAAATATAATTTAAAATCTGAACAAAATATTTTAAATATCTTTAATTAATTGTTGAAGATTATATGGATAATTTTACAATTAATTTTAATATTTTAATTATGTTTGGTTTTATGAATATTAGTGTGAATTAATTGTAAAGTTGTTTAGATACATAAATATAATAATGGCATTGTAAATATTTACTAAAACAAATGTTAATATAAACACAAAGTTCTTTTTTTTTGTCAACTACATAAAAGATTGGCTCTAAGAAAGCCAAATGGGGAGGGAAAGTTCATCTGCTCATTTAATGAAAATTCACATATTTATCCAAAAAAATTGATTTAATTTTTGCGTTATAGTAAGAAAAACTAATTAATGAGATAATAAATAACAGTAATACAAAGTTTTGATTTGGGAATCAAGTGTCGTCGTCCGCATCGAAACACTATAGGTTTTTGACTTTTTATCTTGGGCTTTGAAATTTTTTGTAAGTTTAAATATAAACAAAAATTAAATTTTGGCACCTTGGTTTGAACTTCACTTGTTCGTTTTGATGCTTATAATTGTTTTAGTTTTACAAAAAAAAATTAGAGAATTTGTTAAAAATACTTTTTTTGAGATATTTTTTTTCAAAAATACAATTTTTTTTGAATATTTTAATTTTTATACTTTTTATATAATTACAATATGTTAAATTAATTTTTAAAACATTTTTTTTAGGTTTGCGTTCTCTATTTAATATTTAGGGTATAGTTTTTAGAGAGTAGTGTTTACTATTTGGAATTTAGGGTTTAGAATTTTATTATTTTATATATTAAAAAAATTATTTTTAAATATAAACACCATAAAATGGTATTTAAAAAAAGTGACAATAAAAAAGCGTATTTTTAAAAATCCCCCAAACTATTGCACTAAGAATTAATTCCGCTCATATCTCAAAGTAAGAATTAAGTTTTTTTAATTATAAACTCCGATTTGAATTTTACCAACTCGCTGATCTTTATGATCCAGTTGAATTTGTTTAACATTTATCTCAAGTGCGTATTTATTATTTTTTAATAATCTTATTAATTATCTATATTTACTAATTAATACTGTATGCTATTCTAGTGATGGCATGGAGATAAGTTTCGAGTAGTACAATATCGACCACACAACTCATCTATTTACGAGCAAGATGTGTACGTGTTCAAAAATATTTATGAACAATTAATTAGCGGGCAGGAAGGAGATGAATGCTGTACCTACCTACTATGTTTAATTTCATACCAAATACTGCTGGTTTCATATAATGTTCTTCATAGAATATGCAACTTTAAACTAAAACTAAAAACTGATTTCCAAAACTTGTGAAAGAGTCGGGTAATTTTTACTGAAGGCACCCACAATAGATAAGTATAGTTGAAATCAGTGACAAGTCTCGAACCGTAATCGGTTGGTTCAATGATACGTTCTAAATATGAATGTGAATGTAACATAGAGTAACTAATTATATAGAGGGAGTAGCTAGGTAGGGTATTATTATAAGAGACTTAACTACAATATTAATATAAAACAGTACATAAATAGATCCATATTCTTTTTTTCTTTTACTAAATTGATGTTTTGACACTTTTACATATATTAAGAAAAATTTACAGTTTTATCTATAAATTAATTTTTAATTACTTTTTGATAAGAAAAAAAATATATAAACCTTAGAAAATATGTCATGTGGAAAAAATATAAAATAAAAAAATTAATTAAATTTTTTTTATTATACAACATCAATCTCTTAGGATAAAAAAAAAAATTCTAAAACATCAAAATATAATATACGTTAATCATAGATAACATAAGCATTAGAAATTCATCATTGTCACATGTCCGTCCGCATCTGATAAAGCTGATGGTGTCAAGTCGTTTACCTCAAATAAGACACGACTACTGCGACCGTACGGTTAATTGGTTGTAATATATATATTTTTTTTTTTGGACAAAGAATTGATTGTAATATATAAAGATCAAATCCTATAGAGAAAGGATGTTGTGCTATAAATCCATCAGAAAAGAGTAAAGCTAAAACTAAAATAAAAAACAGGATTTTGGTGTTGTCATAGTGAAATAGGTAAAGCAAGTAAATTCGTGTAAGTATATCAATAGGAAGCAAGCATTGGGAATTCAGGAGATCGCATGAGGTTCAATGATCTTTCTATTCAGAGAATCTTAAAGTTTAGTTTGTTTAATTCTAAGTCTCGTCTCGGACTACGAAATGTAAATCACACACCAAATATCTGAAGTTTATATACTATGTTACTCAACTGAAGTAGGCAACAATGCATACATCCCAACAATCTAATAGGTTCGATTATTGTCCACAAAGTGTTACAGCTCAACTTGCGCATGTTATAATATGATATTCATGTAAGGGTTTGATTGGC
>NC_025695.1:23131844-23139211 GCF_000633955.1 Camelina sativa | reverse complement strand
TGGCAGAGTTTTTTTTTTTTTTTTTCTTCAATATGATTTCAATGATCTACAACAAGAGAGATTACAAAAGATGGAAAGGATATCAATCCTTCCGGAAACTAAGACCAAAAGAGGTGAATAAAGAGGAAAAAACCGAAACATGCAAAATATACTACATCCAGTCGATTACTTTCCGAATCAAGATCTAGAACTCCAAAAAAGAGACAAATAAAACTTAAACCTTTGATAAATTAAAACAGATCTGAGACAAAAAAAACCACACTAACGGATAAGAATACAAGATTCTCCTTTACCACAAATTAAAACCGAATGGAGATGCCGTGCGACCTCTTTATGATGTGAAAATGCAACAGAGCTCTGAAGGGAACATGCAATTGTGAAGTGTCTCAGAGGGCTGATATGCTGACGTGACATGACGTGCTAACGTGGAGAAATACTGTGGACGTGATGACAAGATGCGTGGGAAGGAAAGAAGAAGAGATCAAGATATACTCGAAGATATTGAGAGTATATTTGATAAGAAGAGATAAGGGAAGATATTTTCTTAGGGATAAGAAATATTTCCTTTTAGTTAGGATACACAAAGATCTAGGTTAGAGATCATTTCTGGAGTTATAAGTAGGCGTGGGCTAGCCGCAAAAAGAGCTAGCACTCGTGGGATAAAAGTTGTGAGATTTGTATACCTTCAAGCAAATACAAAAAGCTTTGAAGGTGAGTGTGTTTTAACTCTTTTAGATCTACACAGGATGTTGTGTTAGATAAATAGGAGAGTGAGCTTAGTTTCAAGTCTTGTAAGAAACGAAAGTTTTTATAAGATTGATTTAAGCATTTGCTTGGCGCGTTCCAAGTGTTTTATTGTGTGTGTTGTGTTCTCTATACCTTAACATTTGGTATCAGAGCAGACACCTGATAAAAAGTTCTGGTATCTTTTTCAACAGGTGAGATCTTGCGACTAGGGTATGGAGAAATCTCTGGAGGTTGTTGCGTTACAAGGACCATTGAAACTGGATCTGGAATGCTTTGGTTACTGGAAAGTCTCAATCAAGCAAGTCATCTCAAGCATTGACATGAAAGCTTGGTTTGCAGTGGAGGACGGCTGGTCTCATCCAACTGAGAAGAATGAAAAAGGCGAACTGGTGCAGAAACACAGAAAGAAATGGACAGCTGAAGAAAAGGCTGAGTCCAAACACAACTCACAGGCTCTGTCAGTGATCTTCAAATCTCTGCCAAGAGACATTTTTAATCAAGTTCAAGGTTGTGAGTCAGCTAAGAAGGCCTGGGACATTCGGGTCATCACGTTTGAAGGCACATGCCGAGTTAGGCGCACAAGGTTGGACAATCTTGCATCTGACTTTGAGAACTTGCAAATGACTGAAACTGAATCTGTGGCAGATTATAGTAGCCGGTTGAGTGGTATTGCTCAAGAATCTGTTGGTTTGGGCAAACGATACAAGGACAAGAAGTTGGTCAAGAAATTCCTCAGAAGTCTACCTGACAAGTTTCAACTGCACAAATCTGCTATTGATGTGTCTTTGAACTCTGATGAGCTCAAGTACAATCAAGTCATTGGGATGATGCAGGTGTTTGAGATGCAACTAAAGAAGAAAGAGAAGATGAATGCTAAGTCATTTGCTCTTAAAGCTATAGAGGAACAGAGGCTTGCTGAATCTCAGGAGCTTGAAGACGAAGAAAAGGTGGGTCTGTTGGTTAAGAAGTACTTTCGGAAGATGAAGAGAGGTCAGCGGAAGGGAACTACGTCACTCACGAATGCTGATTTTGACAAAGGGTTCAGGAAAGGTGATAAGCCAGAGCATCAGTGGTAATAAGCAGAAGTTATGGGTGCAAGGGCTTTGGTCATACCAAGACTGATTGTCCCTCACAAGGTAATAAGCAGAAGTCCTACATCACATGGAGTGAAAGTGATTTTGATGAAGAAGACAACAAAGGTGAAATTCTGAACAACTTTGTGGCTTTGATGGGAGTCATCAAGGAAGACGAAGGAGACGAAACTCTGTTGTTAAGAGGGGACTTTGACAAGAAGATTGAATTTGACTCCGATGGAGAGGAGGCTGGCTTGTCAATGGAAGATCAGATAGGGCTTCTTATTCAGACTGTTGTGCAAAAGACCCAAGATAACAGTGAGCTGTCAGCCGAGAGAGATACTCTTCAAATGAACGTTGCAATGTTGTCTAAGGAGCTGAGTGAAGAAAAGGCCAAGTCTCTGCGTCTTGAGAAGCAATTGGAGGAACAACTGAAGAACATCAGGATGCTAAGTAAAGGAAGTAAAGATCTCGACAACTTACTCAATATTGGACAATCAAGCACCGCAAAGTGGGGTATGGGGTATCAAGGAATCAAATCTGAAAAGTCAACGCAATTTGTTAGAGGGCAAAACACTGAGCCAAAACTCAAAGAACAACATGTTGCATCAATCGCTCAACATTATCAGTTACCTAAGGTGAATCCGCATCACAGGCGGATGACTATGCAATGTGAGTTGCCTGGAAGACAATCATATGGGTCACACAACTATCAACAGGAGAAGAGGATGCTGGTACTGTGGTCGTCTAAACAACTATAAGGCCTAGTGCTACAAGTTTCAGAATTATGTGACAAATCTAGTGCAGAATTATGGTTTCTATCCAGCTGTTAGAAGTGTTAGTCAAGGGTATGTTAGGAAAGATGATCTCTACAGCTGATGTTCATATATTTTACCCTGTTTTCCCTTAATATATTCACATCTTTTGCATCTTTTGCTATCTATTTTGACCATTATTGCATAGCTTTAGGACTGTTCGTGCATTAGAGTTTAGTTGCATTGCATTTGCATCTTTTCATGCATAAACAGGTGATTTTGGAGCTTAAGGAGCATGGAAGCAATGCTGAGGAGAAGTGAAGCAATCATGAGGAGAAAGCAAGAGAGCTAAGGCTGAGGAACCCAGGTCCGGAGTCCAACTCGACTGCCCACTCGACCAGACACTCGACCGTGTGCTGAGAGGGACTCGACCGAGTGGGAGGAGCACAAGAGGAGCCAACTCGACCGGTCACTCGACCGAGCACCAGGTCGAGTTGGTCGAGCCGCCTGGCTATTTTGTCTTTTAGCGTTTTTAGGGCTTCCACTACTTTTCTATATAAGGGCTTGTACTTGCAGCCACCAAGGAGTCCAGCTTTTTAGAGAGTCAAAAACCTAGTTTTTACCTTTTTTAGAATTATTCCTTTTGCACTTTTATTTTCTTAGATCTTGTACTTCTTTTAAAAGGAGAAAAAGACTAAATTCTTCAATATTGTTGGTTTCATAACTTTCTTAATATTGAGAATTTGAGTTTGGTTCTTTCTTCAATATTGTAGATCTTTGATTTATCTTTCTAATGATGCAAGTTTCAGTATTTTCTGGGTTTATGACTTTGTTGTTCATCATGTGTGCTTGTGAGTAGTTGCTTAGGATCTTGAGGATGGGTTAGGCTGGGTTGTGTTTGAGGTTTGTTTGATTTGGTCAAGCTTGATTGTTGTAGATCTCTTCTAGGCTAGATGTTCTTAATGCTGATCCTATATCTGAGAGGGTAGGATCTGATTTCAAGCCTCTTAGCATCACACCAATGTCTAAGGAGCATAGATAAGGCTAGATCTAGAGACTATCATTAGGCTTGCTAAGAGATTAGAAGTCTTGTTTGATTTTGACATATTGCTTAATGTCTGCTTATGTAGATTCTTTACTTTGCGAGAACAAGTCTAGAGATGCATGAGTTTGATTGTTTCTTGCCATGAGAGTGGATTAAACATGTCTTATAAATATCTGTCTAGAGATTAGCTCAAGTTGTTTGCGATTTATTGACCAAGTTAGATGACCTCAATCATAGTCCAGCCCATGAATCCCTCCTCAAGACCTTCCTTGTTTATTGATTTTGTTAGCTTAAATCTTGTTGTTTGATCGTTGTTTGATTTGTTTTGGTATTGCTCTGTTTTTCTTGTGTTGCTCTGTTTTGCGTATTTGTCCAGCTCGACCCTGCACTCGATCTACACTCGATCGAGTGCTTGCTCGAGTTCCAACCCAGAACTTGTGTTTATGATTTGTGTTTGTCCTGTTTCACCCTAGTTGCATTTCTGTTGCATTCATTTAGTATCCTGTTCATTACTTACCTTGCATTAGTTCAATACTTGCATTACTATAGTTTCTATTTCTGTTTTAGCTTCATAATTGTCATAATCATTCTGTTCCATTTGCATTTAGCTCCTAACTCTTGTAGTTTTACTTTCTGCACTTTACATTTCATAATAGGATTGTTAGTGACAAACATCCTTTACATCTGGCTTGACTTAGACTCATATGCACATCTTGATTGTTCACAAACACTCAGATTGGATTGACACCTCTTATATTACAACAACATAAGGGGAATCGAAACACCCTGCCATCCATTCATTCATAAGTCATCATTCCATACATCATTCATCACCACACCCACAAAAATATGTGTTTCAACAGCGGATAGAACTGAGGTTGATCAGGCTAAATGGTACTTTGACAGTGGATGCTCCAGACATATGACCGGTGCTCTTGACAACTTGTCTCATATAGAAGATGTTGCTGGTGGAAGAGTCACGTTTGGAGATGGAGGTAAGGGGACAATCGGAGGAAAAGGTGCAACAAGTGGTGACACTCAACCACATCTGAAGGATGTGTTCTTGGTGGATGGATTGAAGGCCAATCTAATCAGTGTGAGTCAGATGTGTGATGAAGGCTTGGATGTTACGTTTACCAAGAAGGACTGCAAAGCTGTTGATCAACAGGGGTCTGTCAAACTCAGAGGAAGACGATCTGGAAATAATTGCTATATGTGGAAATCTGAAATGCAATGTTTCAATGCAACTACGGAGCTAGACACCAAGTTGTGGCATCAAGTTGGCCATTTCAATGTTCGCACAATGCTGAAATTGGCAAACCAAGAAGTTGTACGCGGACTGCCCAAGCTGAAGAGTGATCCACACTTTATATGTGGTCCATGCAACAAGAACAAGCAAATCAAAGCATCTCATGGGTCTGTAACAGACATCCGCACAAGCCATCCTCTACAGCTTGTCCACATGGATCTGATGGGGCCTATACAAGTTCAGAGTATATCTGGACGACGATTCATCTTTGTGATGGTGGATGACTACTCTCGCTACACCTGGGTAAGGTTTCTTTGTGATAAATCTGATACTCTTGAGTGCTTTCGTATTCTTGCCTTGCAGATTAAAAGTGAGAAGTGCTCAATAAAAACCATTCGAAGTGATCATGGTGGTGAGTTTCAAAACGACAAATTTGAACAATTCTGTGGGCATCAAGGCATCACTCATCAATACTCTGCACCAAGAACTCCGGAACAGAATGGTGTTGTTGAACGTAAGAACAGGACGTTGCAAGAGATGGCACGAGCTATGCTGCATGGAAATCAGGTTCATCATCGGTTCTGGGATGAAGCTGTGAATACAGCCTGCTATATCATCAACCGTGTGCATGTTCGTCTAGGAACCAGTAAGACTCCCTATTAGCTTTGGAAAGGGAAGTCTCCAACCGTGCACTATTTTCATGTGTTCAGATGCCTCTGCTATATTCTGAATGATAAGGATCAGTTGGGTAAATTTGACTCCAAAAGTGATGAAGACATCTTTCTAGGTTATTTTGGACATAGCACTGCCTTTCGTGTTTACAACAAACGTCTGCGATCTGTTCAAGAGACTGTCAATATAGTGTTTGACGACACCTCATTCCTCCGGGTTGCAGTGGTGCCCATTGTCTCTGACACGAACCTGGTAATAGATGCTGAGAAGTCTGTGCCAGAATCTGCCACCCCTGTTGTCTCTGACAGGCCTGTTGAAACTGACTTTTTCTGTGGTGTGGTGAATGATGAATGGAATGATGATTTATGAATGAATGGATGTTAGGGTGTTTCAATTCCCCTTATGCAGTTGCAGTATAAGAGGTGTCAATCCTATCTGAGTGATTGTGAACAATTAAGATGTGTATAAGAATCTAAGTCAAGCCAGATGTAAAGGATGTTTGTCACTAACAATCCTATAATGAAAATGCAAAGTGCAGAAAGCAAACTACAAGAACTAAGAACTAAATGCAAATGAAACAGAATGATTATAGTAGCAAGAACAGAAATAGAAACTATGTTAATGAACTAATGCAAGACAAGTAATGAACAGAAAACTAAGTGAATGCAATGGAAATGAAACAGGAATGAAACAAGACAATCACAAATCATAAACACAAGTTCTGGGGATGAACTCGAGCAGCACTCGACCGAGTGTAGGTCGAGTACAGGGTCGAGCTAGACTAAACGTGAAAACAGAGCAACACAAGAAAAACAGAGCAATGCAAAAACGAATCAAACAACAAGCAAGCAATGATATTTAGACTAAGATATTAATAAACAAAGAAGGCCTTGAGGAGGGATTCATGGGCTGAGCTAATCATTGTGGTTATCTAACTTGGTCAACAAATCTCAAGCAAACTTTGAGCTGATCTCTAGACATACTATTCTAAGACATGTTTAATCCACTCTCATGGCAAGAAACAATCAAACCTATGCATTTCTAGACTTGTTCTCACAAAGTAAAGAATCTACACAAGCAGGCATTAAGCAATACATCTCAAACCAAACAAGACCTCTAATCTCTTAGCAAGCCTAATGGTAAGCTCTAGATCTAGCCTTATCTATGCTCCTTAAACATTGGTGTGATGCTAAGATGCTTGAAATCAAACCCTACCTTCTCAGATATAGGATCAGCATTAAGAACATCTAGCCTAGAAGAGATCTACAACAATCAAGCTTGACCAAATCAAATAAACCACAAGATCAACCCAGCCTAACCCATCCTCAAGGTCCTAAGCAAACTACTCACAAGAACACATGGAGAAATAAGTCAAAAACCCAGAAAATATTGAAACTTGCATTATTAGACAGATGAAACAGAGATCTACAATATTGATGAAGAAATGAAACTCGAAATCTTAATATCTTGAAAGTTATGAAACCAACAAAATACAAGAATCTAGTCTTTCTTTCTTAAACAAGTACAAAATCTAAAAATAAAAGAAAGTGCAAAAGGAATAAATCTAAAAAAGGTAAAAACTAGGTTTTAGACTCTCTAAAAAGCTGGACTCTTTGGTGGCTGCAGGTACAAGGGCTTTAACGGCTTGGTCAACTCGACCAGTGCTCGGTTTTAGACTCTCTAAAACTAGGTTTTAGACTCTCTAAAAAGTCAAAGCAGTCAACGGCTTGGTCAACTCGACCAGTGCTCGGTCGAGTGGCTGGTCGAGCTGGCTTCTCTCGTGCATTCTCCACTCGGTCGAGTCCTTCTCAGCACACGGTCGAGTG
>NC_025695.1:23131122-23131701 GCF_000633955.1 Camelina sativa | reverse complement strand
CTTGGAAATAAAGGCTTTGAGACAATGATGGTCTCTTTTTAGAGTAGGGCTTATCAATACCAAGGTTCTCTCATGAAAATGGATTGAGCTTTAGAAGAATGCTAAAGGTAAGACACCTAGACACATACAAGAATAAAACCTTGTCTACCCAAAGGCTCCCAAAGTGTTTTATCCTAGCAATCTAAACCCAAATGATCCTAGTTCTACCCTTTAACTTCTTCTTTTCTTTTTCACCCTTTTCTCTTTTGGTTTTCAAGTCTTAGGAGATGTTTCTTATTTGATTTTTCTAGTGGGATGGGGAATTCTTACTTATTTGCTATGGTTCTCTTTTCTTCTTATTCTTAAGACATATAAGCACTTTGCTAGACTTTCCTTTTCTTTTCTTTTCTTTTCTTTAATTATTCTCAACATTTTTTTTTACTTCCCATCCTTTCACTAGACGTTTACTTAAACACATTCTCCTCTTAAATACTCTACCCTCTTTTTTTTTTCTTTTTTTTCTTTTTTTTTTTTTTTTTTTTTTTTTTTTTTTTTTTTTTTTTTTTTTTTTTTTTTTTTTTTTTTTTTTTTTTTTTTTTT
>NC_025695.1:23130616-23130964 GCF_000633955.1 Camelina sativa | reverse complement strand
GGGGCAGCTCGACGATGGGAATCGACCGGGACTCGGTCGAGTACGTGCTCGAGTGGGGGGGGGTCGAGCTGGACCGCGAGTCTTCTTTTCCTCTTCTATTTGGTCTCTCTTGCTTCCCTGATCATGAAAATACCAAAACAAAAATCAAAATACCAAAAACCTTAAACAATATGTACATGGATACCTTAGGGACTTCCTCCCTAGTGAGCTTGTTTAGAGTCACTAAGCTTAACTTTTGATTGCCTTCTTAGGCTTTGTTTAGATACCAAGGAGGTTATGAAATCCCCCCTGGTTCGACTTGGTAACCTTGGTGTTCCTTCTTGATCACTACTTCCTTAACACTTGAAC
>NC_025695.1:23095501-23130437 GCF_000633955.1 Camelina sativa | reverse complement strand
CTAAACAAGATCCTAATATGCAATGCAAACTACATGAACACTCTTTTTTTTTTTTAATAAAGATTTTTTCAAAATTTTTCAAATTTTTAGAGTTTTTCTATGCCTTAGATGATATGCAAATACTAACATGATGATGCTAAAAATTTGAAATAAGAATCACAAAACACAATGTCAAATGCTATCTCAAACCCTCCCCCAAACTTAAATCACATAGTCCTCAGTGTGAAAGAAATTTGATTGAGGATTCAAGATTAAAAACAAATCACAAAACACAATATGAAATGCAATGATATTTACAAGTAAAGGTGATAGTGGTACCTTAGGGATTGTGGAAGTAGTTGTCCACATCCATCTGCATGCTGTCATAGGAGTAGTTGGGGTCTTGCTGGTGACTTGGAGGTGGAGATTGGGGCAGCTCGACGATGGGAATCGACCGGGACTCGGTCGAGTACGTGCTCGAGTGGGGGGGTCGAGCTGGCTGCCGAGTTTTCTTTTCCTCTTCTATCTGGTCTCCCTTGCTTCCCTGATCGTGAAAATACCAAAACAAAAATCAAAATACCAAAAACCTTAAACAATATGTACATGGATACCTTAGGGACTTCCTCCCTAGTGAGCTTGTTTAAAGTCACTAAGCTTGACTTTGGTGTCCTTTTTAGACTTGTTTTAGATACCAAGGAGGTGATGAAATCCTCCCTGGAACCTCTTGATCACTGTGAAGTTGATCCTTGATCACCTCACCCTTAACACACAAACCATGTTTCTTCTTGATTTTGAGCCTTGGTCTTGCCTTCCTTAAGGACCTCTTGTTCAGCTTAACTTGAAGATCCTCAACCATACTAGTCAACTCTTGAACTGACCTCTTAAGCTTTTCCACAGAATCATCTTGAAAGGAGAGCTTAGCCTTTGGAGTTGCTTCACCACTTGAACCTTCTTGACCTCCTTTGTCCTTGATAGTAAAAGGTTGATCATCAATGGTAGGAAGGTTGGTTGGGTTATAGATGTTAAACTTCATGGCTATATCTTCAGCAATGTTCAAGGTCACAAGACCCTCTTTGACATCAATAACTGCTCCAACAGTGGCTAGGAATGGCCTTCCAAGAATGATTGGATCTTCAGGTTCCTTGTCCATCTCCAACACCACAAAATCAGTGTGAACCCTTGCCTTCCCTATCTTGACTGGGACATTCTCCAACCTTCCAACTATCTCCTTGTTTGACCCATCAGCTAAACATATATGAAGGTTGGTGGACTTGAAATCAGTTCTCCCAAGCTTTTGTGCTATGGAGTATGGCATCACACTTGTTGAAGCTCCCAAATCACAAAGGCATTGGTTGTAGTGAAGATAGCTAAGTGTGCAAGGCAGATAGAATGGACCTGGATCCTTAAGCTTGATTGGAATGATAACTCCTCCAAGGTCCTCAAGATCCTTCTCATCTTGAGCTTCAGCCTTCTTCTTTGACAAATCAAGCAAAAAATCTTTGTAGAGAGGATATGGATCATACTGTTCCAAGGCAGGTCCTCTCTCTTCTTCTTGGTAAGCAATGGTGATCTCTTGTATGGCCAACACTTCCTCAACCACAGCTTCTTCCTTTAAAACCCTCTCTTCTTCTTGTTGCTTAGCCATCATCTCCTTTCTCTCAATGATTTCCCTAAGCTCCTTAATCTTTTGTGCTTTGAAACGTCCTGGGAATGGAAGAGGTGGCTTGTAAGCAGGAGGAATGTACTTAGCAGGCTTGACAGCTTCTGAGTCTGCAACTCGATCGACCACTCGAGCATGCACTCGGTCGAGTGGCTGTTCGAGTACTTGGTCGAGTGCAATAACGGACTCCAGTTGCTTTGCACAAACGTCACTTGGGGCTTCAGTAACTAATGAATTCCCCCAAACTTGGACTTCACTGTCCTCAGTGACTTCCTCATCAGAGATATGAATGGCTTTTGCAGTGAACTCCCTTGGATTTTGAACAGCTTTTCCAGGGAGTTGGTTGGGTTTAGGAGCTGAAGTAGAGGCAATGTTACTCTCCATATACTTCATTCTGGAGTTGAGACCTTCAAACTTCATGTTCAGATCATTGTACTGTGATGTGAGCCTTTGATTCAACTCAGCAAACTGCTTGGCTTCCTCAATCTTGCCTTGTGTTTGCCCAATCAACAACTGTTGCATCATTGCTCTTAAGTCTTGTTCCTGGCCTTGGTTAGTCTGAAACCCTGGTGGGGGACACAATTGGGGCTGGAACACTTGGTGTTGCTGCTTGGGGATGTAGTTTTGTTGCTGTTGAGGTTGAGGAGGTGGATAGACCTGGTCTTGAGGGTTGGCCACATTGGTGCTCCTATAAGAGAGATTGTTGTTCTTGAAACCTCCTTGGTTGTAGCCTTTGAATCCTCCCTGGTTCTGCATGTAGCACAACTCAGCAAATTCAGGCTCCCCCTCTTGAACTGGAGCTTCCTCTTCACCAATGAAGTGAATGGACTTGGATTGGCTGAGGAGGATCTTGTCAAGCTTCTCATTGACCATCTTCAAATCCTTCTTATACTTGTCCTCTTGATCAGTTGAGGAGCTCCTTATGGTCCTATCATAGTCCTCATTATAATTGCCATCAGATTGAGCAAGATTCTCAACTAATTCCCATCCTTCTTCCACATTCTTGTTGAGGAAGTTGCCATTAGAGGCTGTGTCAAGAAGCATTCTTATCTTGGGAAGCACTCCTCTATACAAGGTGCTTAGAAGTGACTCATTGCTGAAGCCATGGTGAGGACACTGAGTTTGGAATCCTTTAAACCTCTCCCAAGCTTCACAAAAGCTCTCATTATTCCTTTGAGCAAACCCAGAAATTTCATTCCTCAACCTAGCAGTCCTTGCATTGGAGAAGAACTTGGCCAGAAAAGCTTTCTTGCATGCATCCCATGTGGTGATAGCTCCAGTAGGTAGAGTCTTCTCCCAAAGGTGAGCTTTGTCTCCAAGAGAAAATGGGAAGAGCCTTAATTTGAATCCATCTTCACTCACTCCATTGATCTTTGTGAGTCCACATATTCTGTCAAACTCATCAAGGTGATCTAGTGGATCCTCCATTGGCAACCCATGAAACTTGTTGGCTTGTATCATTGAGATCAATCCACTCTTGATCTCAAAGTTATTGTTTGCTACTGAAGGTGGCACAATTCCAGCCCTTTGGTTGTGGGTATTGGGTGCATCTCCTGCACCAATGTGCCTTGGTCTTTGCTCATGGATAGCTTGTTGCTCCATGATGTCTTGACCTTGTTGTTGTTGAACTACTCTTCCTTGCTTATGTCTCAAACCCTTTTGTAGCCTGTGGATGTTGTCAATAGGCTGTTGAAGACTATCTTTGCCTTTTGACCTTGTGTGCATCAACAAACTCTACTACAGACTCGAACAGGTACACGGTCGAGCGCAGGCTCGAGTGGGTGGTCGAGTCGACTGGGAAGTAATGGCTAATTTGATCCGGCTTCTGGCTCGATCAAGTGCTCGATCACAGCTCGGTCGAGTGGTGGTCGAGTAGGTGGTCGAGTGGGTACCTGAAACACAAAACAGCCAAGCAAAGGAAGATTCGAGTTCAGTAACTTCACAAGTGTTTAAAACGAACTTAATCTTAGACTAATAATGATCCTAAATGTCACAAAACACACTCAAATGGGCAACGGCGCCAAATTGAAACTGACTTTCTTTGTGGTGTATGAATGAATGATGTATGGAATGATGATGTATGGAATGAATAGAAGTCAGGGTGTTTCAATTCCCCTTATGCAGTTGCAGTATAAGAGGTGTCAATCCTATCTGAGTGATTGTGAACAATTAAGATGTGCATATGAGTCTAAGTCAAGCCAATTGTAAAGATTGTTTGTCACTAACAATCCTAAAATGAGATATGAAATGCAGAAAGTAAAAACAACTAGAACAAGATACTAAATGCAAACAGAACAGACAAATTAAAGCTATAATGAAACTAGAACAGAGATAGACACTATGCTAATGAACTAATGCAAGACAAGTAATGAACAGGAAACTACGTGAATGCAATGGAAATGAAACAGGAATGAAACAAGACAATCACAAATCAAAAACACAAGTTCTGGGGATGAACTCGAGCAGCACTCGACCGAGTGTAGGTCGAGTACGTGGTCGAGCTAGACTTAAACGTGAAAACAGAGCAACACAAGAAAAACAGAGCAATGCAGAAACTAATCAAACAACAAGCAAGCAATGATATTTAGACTAAGATTTCAATAAACAAAGAAGGCCTTGAGGAGGGATTCATGGGCTGAGCTAATCATTGTGGTTATCTAACTTGGTCAACAAATCTCAAGCAAACATTGAGCTGATCTCTAGACATACTATTCTAAGACATGTTTAATCCACTCTCATGGCAAGAAACAATCAAACCTATGCATTTCTAGACTTGTTCTCACAAAGAAAAGAATCTACACAAGCAGGCATTAAGCAATACATCTCAAACCAAACAAGACTTCTAATCTCTTAGCAAGCCTAATGGTAAGCTCTAGATCTAGCCTTATCTATGCTCCTTAGACATTGGTGTGATGCTAAGATGCTTGAAATCAAACCCTACCTTCTCAGATATAGGATCAGCATTAAGATCATCTAGCCTAGAAGAGATCTACAACAATCAAGCTTGACCAAATCAAACAAACCACAAGATCAACCCAGCCTAACCCATCCTCAAGGTCCTAAACAAACTACTCACAAGAACACATGGTGAAATATGTCAAAAACCCAGAAAATAATGAAACTTGCATCATTAGAAAGATGAAACAGAGATCTACAATATTGATGAAGGAATAAAACTCGAAATCTTAATACTTTGAAAGTTATGAAACAAACAAAATATAAGAATCTAGTCTTTCTCTCTCAAACAAGTACAAAATCTAAAAAAAAAAAAAAGTGCAAAAGGAATAATATCTAAAAAAGGTAAAAACTAGGTTTTAGACTCTCTAAAAAGCTGGATTCTTTTTTTGGCTGCAAGTACAAGGGCCTTATATAGGAGGTGAGGTGGAAGCCCTAAAAATACAAAAAGTCAAAGCAGTCAACGGCTCGGTCAACTCGACCAGTGCTCGGTCGAGTGGCTGGTCGAGCTGGCTTCTCTCGTGCATTCTCCACTCGGTCGAGTCCTTCTCAGCACACGGTCGAGTGGTAGTCGAGTGGTGCGGTCGAGTTGGACTCCGGACCTTGATTCTACAGCCTTAACTCTCTTGTTTTCTCCTCAGGATTGCTTCACTTCTCCTCAGCATTGCTTCCATGCTCCTTAAGCTCCAAAATCACCTGTTTATGCATGAAAAGATGCAAATGCAATGCAACTATACTCTAATGCATGATTAGTCCTAAAGCTACACAATAATGGCCTAAATGGATAGCAAAAGATGCAATAGTTGTGAATAAACTAAGGGAAAACAAGGTAAAATATATGAACATTACCTGTGTCAACTCACGATTCAGTTCCTGTATCTTCTCATGTTCATCGGAATCACTCCTCTACTGATGTTGTAGGTGCGATTCAGGAGGGTAAAGTTACCAGAGGGAAGCAGATTGATTTTGCTCAGCTGGCTGGGAAGAAACAAAAGGCTGTCGTTCCGGAGTCTGTCTCTCAGGATTCTGCTGTTGTACAGTTTGCATGTTTTGTTTCGTCTATTGAGCCCAAGAATCATAAGGAGGTGCTTCGTGATGAGTTCTGGGTTGCTGCTATGCAAGATGAGCTGGAACAATTTAAACGTAGTGATGTTTGGGAACTCACTCAACGTCCTGCTGACGTCAATATAGTAGGAACAAAGTGGATATTCAAGAATAAAAGTGATGCTAGTGGCTGCATTGTGAGGAACAAAGCAAGGTTGGTAGCTCAAGGTTATTCTCAGATTGAGGGAATTGACTTTGATGAAACCTTTGCTCCGGTGGCAAGGTTGGAATCAATTAGGTTTATGTTTGGTATGGCATGTGCGCTTAAGGTCACCTTGCATAAGATGGATGTTAAAAGTGCCTTCCTAAATCGAATACTGCAATAGGAGGTTTATGTTGAGCAACCAAAAGGCTTTGAGAACGCACAACACCCTGAGCATGTTTATCGACTGAAGAAAGCTCTATATGGTTTAAAGCAGGCACCACGAGCATGGTATGAGAGGTTGACTACGTTTCTAATGGATCAGGTATACAGTCGAGGGAGTGTTGACAAAACATTGTTTGTTCTTAACAGCAACAACGACCTGATATTTGTTCAGATATATGTGGATGACATTGTTTTTGGTTCCACTTGTCAACCTCTCGTAAAACAATTTGTGGAGAGCATGTCTCAGGAGTTTGAGATGAGCATGGTGGGAGAGCTAAGGTACTTTTTGGGATTGCAAGTTGAACAATCGGCTGATGGGATCTTTGTATCTCAAAGTACTTATGTTAAGGAGCTTGTACAACGCTTTGGGTTGGAAAAGAGTAAAGAAGCCAAGATTCCTATGGGCGCTAATGACAGACTCTCCAAGGACGAAGAAGGGGAGGATATAGATGAGAAACTATACAGAGGAATGATTGGAAGTCTACTGTATTTGACTGCTAGTCGTCCAGACATATGTCTATCAGTAGGGATCTGTGCACGCTATCAAGCCAAGCCCAAGATGTCACACTTACTAGCAGTAAAGTAGATCATCAAGTACATCAAAAGGACATTGGACTTCGGTATCTACTATACCAAGGATACCAACATCAGTCTGAGTGGGTATTGTGATGCTGACTGGGCAAGATCTGTGGATGATCGTCGCAACACAAGTGGAGGATGCTTCTTCATGGGCAACAACCTAATATCATGGCACAACAAGAAACAAAACAGTGTCTCTTTATCAACTGCTGAGGCTGAGTACATTGCCTTAGGAAACTGTTGCACACAACTCCTTTGGATGCGGCAAATGGCTTCTGACTATGGTATGGATTCTGATACTCTGTTGATTCATTGTGATAATTTGAGTGCAATAAACATCTCTAAGAATCCTGTGCAACATTCTAGAACTAAACACATAGATATTAGACACCACTTTGTTCGTGAACTAGTTGAGGCGAAACTGATCGAGATTGACCATGCGAGCACTGATTTTCAGCTGGCTGATTTGTTTACCAAGCCTTTGGACTTTAACAGATTCATTAATCTGAGAAAGTCTATTGGTGTCTGTGAATTCTAATCTCTTTCTCTGAGTTGTGTTGATCTAAGATAGGAACATGAGTTAGAACAGATCATAGAAATCTTGGAATATATAGAAGATCAACACTCTGAAAAAAGTTGTGGGAAATAGTTGCCTGTCATGCCGGTCTGTCCATCCTATTAAACGTTGTCATGATTTAAGGAGGTCAAAGAGCTATGAAGAGACATGCACATTTATTCTCAGGTTCAATAACCTGTTGAAAGTCAAGCCTAGAATCAGTAACTGATAAAATCAAATGATGTCACTGAAGCTCAAGGTGATGAAGCAGCCATCAAGAGGCTGAGTGGAATANTTTGTTCAGATATATGTGGATGACATTGTTTTTGGTTCCACTTGTCAACCTCTCGTAAAACAATTTGTGGAGAGCATGTCTCAGGAGTTTGAGATGAGCATGGTGGGAGAGCTAAGGTACTTTTTGGGATTGCAAGTTGAACAATCGGCTGATGGGATCTTTGTATCTCAAAGTACTTATGTTAAGGAGCTTGTACAACGCTTTGGGTTGGAAAAGAGTAAAGAAGCCAAGATTCCTATGGGCGCTAATGACAGACTCTCCAAGGACGAAGAAGGGGAGGATATAGATGAGAAACTATACAGAGGAATGATTGGAAGTCTACTGTATTTGACTGCTAGTCGTCCAGACATATGTCTATCAGTAGGGATCTGTGCACGCTATCAAGCCAAGCCCAAGATGTCACACTTACTAGCAGTAAAGTAGATCATCAAGTACATCAAAAGGACATTGGACTTCGGTATCTACTATACCAAGGATACCAACATCAGTCTGAGTGGGTATTGTGATGCTGACTGGGCAAGATCTGTGGATGATCGTCGCAACACAAGTGGAGGATGCTTCTTCATGGGCAACAACCTAATATCATGGCACAACAAGAAACAAAACAGTGTCTCTTTATCAACTGCTGAGGCTGAGTACATTGCCTTAGGAAACTGTTGCACACAACTCCTTTGGATGCGGCAAATGGCTTCTGACTATGGTATGGATTCTGATACTCTGTTGATTCATTGTGATAATTTGAGTGCAATAAACATCTCTAAGAATCCTGTGCAACATTCTAGAACTAAACACATAGATATTAGACACCACTTTGTTCGTGAACTAGTTGAGGCGAAACTGATCGAGATTGACCATGCGAGCACTGATTTTCAGCTGGCTGATTTGTTTACCAAGCCTTTGGACTTTAACAGATTCATTAATCTGAGAAAGTCTATTGGTGTCTGTGAATTCTAATCTCTTTCTCTGAGTTGTGTTGATCTAAGACAGGAACATGAGTTAGAACAGATCATAGAAATCTTGGAATATATAGAAGATCAACACTCTGAAAAAAGTTGTGGGAAATAGTTGCCTGTCATGCCGGTCTGTCCATCCTATTAAACGTTGTCATGATTTAAGGAGGTCAAAGAGCTATGAAGAGACATGCACATTTATTCTCAGGTTCAATAACCTGTTGAAAGTCAAGCCTAGAATCAGTAACTGATAAAATCAAATGATGTCACTGAAGCTCAAGGTGATGAAGCAGCCATCAAGAGGCTGAGTGGAATATAAAAAAAATAAAAAATGATGTGCTCTTCAAAGAGATGATCTTCAGCTGCCTTAACATGTTAGGATGGGCTAAAGACTAAAGGCATGCCAGTGTGAAAGACTACCCACATGCAACAGTTCTCTAATCTTCGACAATTCAAGAGGTTATGATAGTTCCTAATGAAGGTTCTGAACAAGTGGTTGACACGACAGAGGTATGATTAGTGTTCTGATTTCTATGTTTATAAAATTAAAAAAAAATTAAAAAATTGCTCATGTGTGTTTAATTCTCGATCTGGGTCCCTTAAGGTTTATCATTAGTGGGTGTGTGTATCCGTGTTTGATTCATGAATATGATAAATTGGATCATAAGAAGGAAAGAACATGATTTATTGGTGCACTGTCATTAATTGTGATTACATGAATTGACAAGAGTATGTGGTCGAAAAAGGGAATAGATGCAGTGTACACTGATGGTTAATTGAGTATTTTCAAGATTGCCTCTTATTTTTTTTGGGCCGGGACTGAGCAGCCCATTGATTCTCATGAGCGTGTATAAAAAGAGCGGCTAGGGTTTTGAGTTTTTTCTCATCATCCTTGCGATTTCAGTTCTTTGTCGATTAAGCATCTAATTTTTCTCTCCTCTGATTTTGCTCTCTAACTCTTGATCACCATGAAATCTGTGTTTAGTGGTTTTCACTATGATTCTAGTTCAGATGAGGAGCTTCACACCCCTCTGGCAGCCCTACCTCCGCCGTCTCCTTATGTCTCGATTGATCCTACCACGGCGATGGTCGTCTATGAACCTCGAGATGAATCACCTACAGCAACTCCAGTGCCGGCGGACCCCTTGCCCAGGCCGGCTACTGTCGAGGTGGATCACGGCACATGCGACTCTTCATCTTCTCTGCCAAGGAAGGTGCAAATTTCGTTATCCGGTGGTTGATCTTATTGGTGACGTCCCTGTGCCTACTTTGTCGAATCAGGGAATCTCATCCCGGCTGCGTAAACGACAATCAGTTGCTGATGCAGACATCCGCGACTACAAGCGTCCGTCTCTTGGCAAGGACAAGGGTGTGTCCTCGTCTCGCGGTGCTCCTTCAAAGGAGTTTGACTCAAAACGGTTCATATCCGCTGATGCTGCTCGAGGGTATGGTTTCTTTGCTTCTCGAACCATTGCTGCTGAGGTTTGCTACTCCCTGGGAGTAGATGATCCAGCTAGGGAGCTGCTTGATCAAGTCGGTCTGTTGAAAATTGTCACTCAAATCGGGTCTTATGATTCTGTGTTGTCTATGAGTTCTGGGCAAATCTTCCAGTAGTTAAGGTTGAAGGGAAGTCAGTTGATGTGCTTGTCAGAGATTGGGTGTATGAGTTTTCCCCAGGCCGCATTAATGCCTTGTTCGGTCTTCAGGCGGTTGATGTACGCGAACAAAGACTACAAACAGCTGCGATTCTGGAGGAGGATCTTGCTCTCTTTCTATCTGGTGGCAAAGTGAAAACCTTCAAGTAGCTGGTGTCAACGACAATCAAGGACCCGGTGATCAAGGATTTGCATAAGATATGCTGTAGCAACTGGTCTCCCACGGTGAATACAGGGTACATTTCAGCAAACAGAGCCATGGTGATCTACATGATCATGCATCGCATTCCGTTTGATTTTGGGAGAATGATCTATGATCAGATCATACAGTTGGGTCTGCAAGTTCAGTCAGGGTTTCGTCTACCGTTTCCCAGTCTTATTCATCAGCTCTTGGAAGCTCAGCGCCCTGTTCCAAGTCTTCAGCAACAAGACACGATTAAGACAAAGGGGAAGAAGACTGTGTCACGGCCTGCGGAATCGGTTCTTCGCAGTGGTACGTCTGCAGAGCGCAAAGCCATCTGGTTGGCCATTCAAATTCTGCAAGATGCCTTGGAAGCTGGTAAGTAATCACATCTCTGTGTGCACTTCTAAGTTTTCATGATATTTTTGACTAAACTTTGCTAACCAAGCAGGGGGAGATGAGTCTGATTAAGATGCTTGAGGGGGAGTCTGAGCTGAGGGGGAGCTGTTTGAGTTTTTTTTTTTTTTTTTATTCGCCTTTTTTATTTGTTGCTCCCTGTAGTTTTTCTTTCTATGCTTCAGACTTGTGTTCGGAAGTTTTTAGTGTTTGAGACTTGTTTTTTAATTTGTGTGATAATTTGGTTGGTCTCATTGCTTCTTTGGTGATAACTTATCTGCCTGATGATTTTATGAGATACACTGTTGGTACAGTTGTGTCTATGTTTTGGCTGCTGGTGTTTGTTTGTGTTTTTGACAGGATAAATGCAATGGATGCTTGTTTGACAAGTTCAGTCAAAAAGGGGGAGATTGAAAGTGCAACAGAGCTCTGAAGGGAACATGCAGCTGTGATGTGTCTCAGAGGGCTGATATGCTGACGTGACATGACGTGCTGACATGGAAAAATATTGTGGACGTGATGACAAGATGCGTGGGAAGGAAGGAAGAAGAGATCAAGATATACTCGAAGATATTGAGAGTATATATGATAAGAAGAGATAAGGGAAGATATTTTCTTAGGGATAAGAAATATTTCCTTTTAGTTAGGATACACAAAGATCTAGGTTAGAGATCATTTGTGGGGTTATAAGTAGGCGTGGGCTAGCCACAAAAAGAGCTAGCACTCGTGCGATAAAAGTTGTGAGATTTGTATACCTTCAAGCAAATACAAAAAGCTTTGAAGGTGAGTGTGTTTTAACTATTTTAGATCTACACAGGGTGTTGTGTTAGATAGATAGGAGAGTGAGTTTAGTTTCAAGTTTTATAAGAAACGAAAATTTTTCTAAGATTGATTAAAGCGTTTGCTTGGCGCATTCCAAATGCTTTATTGTATGTGTTTTGTTTTGTATACCTTAACATGATGTTCCGATTAGAAGCCTCATAGGCGGTGAGACAGATCCAGAACCAAGAGATTGGCAGAGCTTATAATAGAGCATTAGCAATATTCAATATAAGGGGTAAGCTGTGAAAGTTGTATACTATTATATATTAATATATGATGATATGTGATTGGTATAACAGTGAGCTAGACATAAAAGATGACAAGCGAAACAAAATTTTTATAAACATGCTTTATTTTTTTACTAAAATAATATTTTAAATTTTTATTAAAAGTAAACCAATTCATAGATGTGGCCGTAAAACAAATTATGTGGATATAGGATTATGTTACTTTTTAACTAGAAAATGATCCACAGATTACGTGTTAAATATAAATTTAAAATGTCTAAGTGTTTAGTTTAACTGTTTTATGATCAAAATTATAGTTTATAACAGTATTGTCGATGTGTTACCTACATATAATTACACATTATACATACATGCTATTGTGTTTTAAAAAACAAACAAATACATACATGCTATTGACAAAAATGTGTTTACTTTTTAATATAGGGAATGAATTGATTTTTTGGCATTTACTTTTTACTTTCTATCATGCTCTTTGGACGACGGTTCGCCTCAAAATTTTCGGCGTTGTGGGCAGTTTTCGAGCTTCTCTCCGGTGGCTATCTCCATGTTGTTACTCCGATACCAGCGTGATGGTTGTGCAGCGGTAACAAGGTTTCAACCTCTATATAATCGCAGATCTGATGATGAATTATCTTCAATCACAATCCAACAAATCTCTTTTGCCCTACTCTATCCTTTCCGTTTTTACAACATTCGGTTGCAAATGGCTGATAATTTTCGACGAGCGGTGCAAGAAATCAATTTGGGTGCTGACGATGCACCAATTGCCTTACCAGGGGAAGTGGTGGCAAGGGCTGAAGCAGAAAACCGTTTAATTTTGCTGGACAGACCGGTGATGCCAAGGCGTCAGAATCTTCGTTCAGTGGTGGCTTCTATGCCATGAGTTTGGCGACAGTCAGGCCTTGTCCATGGAAGAATCATCCCCAGGAATCAGTTCCAATTCATCTTCCCGTCGGAAGAATCTCTGCAAACTGTAATTCAACGAGGACCATGAGCTTTCAACGATAGGATGTTGATACTTCAACAATGGATGCCACTCCAGAACCCTCCTCTTATAAATTTCATACCTTTTTGGATTCAAATCCGTGGCATTCCCTTTCAATTCCTCAACCGTGATGTTATTGCTCACATTGGTCATGCTTTGGGGAATCTGATGGATTGGTGTATGAGGCGGAAATAGCAGCCAGGATTGAGTTCGTCCGTGTGCAAATCAATTGAAATGTGGCAAATCCTTTGCGTTTCCAACACAATTTCCAATTTCAACCAGGTGTGAATACCCTTTTAAGGTTCAAATATAAGAGATTAAGAGGTTTTTGTAACGTTTGTGGCATGTTAACTCATGATTCAGGGGCATACCTCATTCAAAATGGTGGTGGAGGAGATGATCCACCTTCGAATGATGAGGATGATGATACAGATATTCCGCCAATGGACCCCCAAAATCAAGGTGTGATCATTCGTGAACTTGATGAGGAGGAGGACTTTCGAAAGGCTGCAGAAAACGGTCAGGCAGAAGTTAACCCCATTGAGGCAGAAGGACTTGATGACATTGATCCAGACCACGATGCTTTGGCTTACATCTCTGATCCAGAGGAAGAGCCTTTAATTCCCAACAGATTCAGATGATCGGTAACTATCTCCCTAAAACATGAGGTTATGCAGGCAACAATGGAAATGCAAGAAGAGAGAGCTACTGAAAGGGGTAAGCGCATACGTGAAGACACTTTCGAGCAGTCATAAAAGAGTGGGAAGAGGGACAACACAGTCAAAGAAGTTGGTGAAGGTAGTGTTCCACCTCCAAGGAACAACCAATGTAGAGGCGCGGTGGACCCTATTCCACCAGAAGCCCCATGACGACAACCGTTTGGAACTGTTAGGGTTTAGGGGTAGACCCTACAATTCGACGTTTTAAGGAAATACATCGTCGGTATTTCCTGGACATTGTATGCCTCCTTGAGACAAAACAAAGAGAAGCTCGAATAAGAGAAGTTTGTGAAGAAGTATGCTATAATTTGGGAAAAAGCCGTAAAATACCTCATCTATTTTTTATTTGGACGTTTAATACCTCATCTTTTTACGTTGGAAGAAAATTACCTCATTTAATTATCGTTGGCTTAAAAATATTTAATCTTTAAATTGTTGCTGGAGTCTAACCCGCCGTTTAACAGTTTTTAACGGACGTTACAGATCATGAAACAGGCGTTAAAATCAAATCACACGTGTTTATATAGATATATACAAAAACATTTAACATAAACAAGTGATATGTAGCCGTAGTGTAGTGGTTAAAAGTGAGTTGGTTTTGTCTCCTAACCACGATTCGAGGCCCCCCTCCCCCCCACAATACTTGTTATTTTACTTTTTTATATTTTTTTCTTCTTCACACTTCTTCACACGATCAGTCAAAACTCAAAAGAATTGTTGAAGAAGAGTGTTTGACTGTTTGGATTCTTAAAAGTCTTTCTATCAATACTCGCTAACAACTATTTGTTTTGTTTTGAGATTTTCCAAATCAGATCCGACGAATCAAATCTGATTCTAGTGGATACATCGACGGTTGGCTAAGAGAAGAAGAAATCGATGTCGTTTTTTAGATCGGGAAAAACAGTTGTAATGGATGGATTTGAAAGCTTTGGTTTTAGTCGGCCACACCAATGGAGGTTCGGGTTGCGATTAGTGAAGAAGATGAAAAAAAAAGAAAAAAAAAAACATCAAAAAGTGTAAGATGGTGAGCTCGAAGTTGCGTGCCCAAGTGTTTAATAAATCAAATGGTACTAGTGGACCACGAAAATATATTCACCATAGGGTCTATAAACTTTTATATATCTACGTAAACACGTGTGATTTGATTTTAACGACCTTTTGATGATCTGTGACGTCTGTTAAAAACTGTTAAACCGCAGGTTAGAATCTGACAACAATTTAAAGATTAAATATTTTTAAGACAACGATAATTAAATTAGGTATTTTTCTTCCAACGAAAAAAGACGAGATATTAAACATCCAAATAAAAAATAGATAAGGTATTTTTCGGCTTTTTCCCGATATAATTTTCATGTAACAGTTCCACCTCTAGGTATATGTGGTGGAATTTCAGTTCTATGGAAAAAGTCAGTTTCTATTTCTGTAGTTTTTCTTTATTCCCACCTTGTAGATTGCCATGTTGACTTCAATGGATTCAGTTTCTATTTTTCTTTTGTCTATGGCTACCTAGAGCAAAGTCTAAGATATAATCTATGGAAAGAATTGGAATGTAAATCAGAGACACGTCAAGCTCCTTGGTTGACCATGGGTGATTTTAATGAAATCAAGAGTAATGATGCGAAAAGAGGTGGTTCACAAATACCGGAAAGCAGCTTTGTAGATTTCAGACGTATGATTGTTGTTTGTGGTTTTCATGACCTGAAATAAATTGGAGATAGATTTTCTTGGACAGGTAAGAGATACAATCATGACATCCTATGTTGTTTGGACAGAGTAATGGCTAATTCAGAATGGCTAGCACAATTTCCCTCAGTACAATCAGAATTTTTGCCTTTTGAAGCTTCAGACCATCGACCTGTAATAACAAATGTCATCAATATAGTTGAGACTATACATGCGCACTTTAGGTATAGTAAGAGATTGTTGAACAAAGAGGGTTTCAAAGAAGCAGTCATTGAAAGTTGGAACCAGAATGATCAGTATTAGTCAGGATTGGGTAACAAAATTTAAAATTGCAGACTCTCCATTGCAAAATGGAGAAGAGAAAACAAGCCTAATGCTACAGAAAGGATCAATTTTTTGAAGAAGCGTCTTGTTCATGCTCTGTCTTCTGGTGGGTTTTCAACTTCAGATATAAACCAAATCAGAAACGATCGTAACCAGGCTTATGCTGATGAGGAGAAATTCTGGAAATTTAAGACTTGAAATACTTGGATGCATCTTGGTGTGGAATACGAAGTTTTTCTATGTAGAAACAAAGGCTAGATTGACCAGAAATCGCATTTTGACAATAGAAGATGAGTCAGAATGTATAAAAAGGGAGATGCAGAGATAGGGGAAGCTGCATAATCTTATTTTATGAATCTTTTCACAAGTACACGCTAAGCTACAATTGACTACCAGTCAGTCTTTGAGGGTTTCCAGGCTAGAGTAATAGCGAATATGAATGCAGGCCTAATAAAACCAGTTTCAGAGGAAGAGATTAAGACTGCAATTTTCAGCATTGGTGCAGACAGCCCCCCAGGACCAGATGGGTTAACCATTGCTTTTTATCAACAATTCTGGATGGAAATAAAAGCCTCAGTCATTGAAGAAATCCAAAGTTTCTTTGAGCAAGGAGAATTTGTTGATTCTATGAATCACATCAACATCTGCCTAATCCCAAAGGTGGAGGTACCACAATCAATGAGCGATTTTAGACCCATTGCTCTCTGCAATGTAAGTTATAATATTGTCTCTAAATTTCTGGTCAACCGTATGAAGAAACACCTCTCCTCTATTGTGTCAGAAAATTAAACTGCCTTCATGATATCTTGTGTTTTTGTTGAGTTTTAAGCGTTGTTTTTGCATAGTTTTGTTGCATAATCTTGTCATTCTAGGTTGTTTTAGGAGCATATGCATCTAGTATGTTATCTCTCAGGTTCTTGGAGTAATCTCATCACATTTGGAGCATTTGGATCTGTTTTGGTGCAAAGAAGCATAGAAGAGTGGAGTTGGAAAAGTGACAAGGAATCAGGAGGCATCAGCGGCCAGACCAAGCGGCCAAACCATGGCCGTGTGATTTCAAGCGGTCCCCATCATCGGCCAAGTGACAACCGATGGAACTGGAGACGCACAAGATCAGGGACCATCAGCGGCCACCACCATCGGCCAAAGTGTGCCCGGCTGTCCCAATCGACCATCCACCATCGGCCAAAGTGTGCTCGGCTGTCCCAATCGGCCATCTCAATTGGCCAAAGCTTGCTCGGTTCACTTTAGTACACACTTGTTTTATCCTTGACCCGGTTTGAACTGGGTTGACCCGTCTCCCTTTTATTTTCCTATAAATACATTAACCCTATTAAGGGGAGACTTATCCTTTATCTTTGGTTTACCTTTTGTTTAGCAGCTTTTTAGGGTTCTTAAAATTGTTTACTCTTGGTTTGTTGAATGATTGAGTACTTTTAAATTCTTAATATCAATTTATTCTTCAAATCTCTTAATCTATAATCTCTTATTATGATTTCACAAAGATCAAACTCTTTCCTTTGTGTGATCAGATGAGTGAGTAGATCATTATAACTTTGGGCTAGGTAGATTAGGGAGATAGATGATTGATCTTTGATGTCTAAGGCTTTATTTATATGTTTCCTATCTTGATTAGTGTTAATAATGCTAGATAGCCTTGATCAAGCTTGAATCTAGACATTAGGATTGCCATGCCCATAAGGTGTTTGATGAAATTCCTGAACCAAACTATTCAAGAGCTTTGCATTCCTAGCAAATGGAAATTGATGATTAGGGTGTTTAGTGGTATTTAGACTTGTTTATAATGCATGCTTACCTTGTGATTGCCTTTGGAAATTGTTGATTATCACTTGATTAGCATATGATCTTTATCATAGAAATGGATTGATTTGCATAAGTNCATCAGCGGCCACCACCATCGGCCAAAGTGTGCCCGGCTGTCCCAATCGACCATCCACCATCGGCCAAAGTGTGCTCGGCTGTCCCAATCGGCCATCTCAATTGGCCAAAGCTTGCTCGGTTCACTTTAGTACACACTTGTTTTATCCTTGACCCGGTTTGAACTGGGTTGACCCGTCTCCCTTTTATTTTCCTATAAATACATTAACCCTATTAAGGGGAGACTTATCCTTTATCTTTGGTTTACCTTTTGTTTAGCAGCTTTTTAGGGTTCTTAAAATTGTTTACTCTTGGTTTGTTGAATGATTGAGTACTTTTAAATTCTTAATATCAATTTATTCTTCAAATCTCTTAATCTATAATCTCTTATTATGATTTCACAAAGATCAAACTCTTTCCTTTGTGTGATCAGATGAGTGAGTAGATCATTATAACTTTGGGCTAGGTAGATTAGGGAGATAGATGATTGATCTTTGATGTCTAAGGCTTTATTTATATGTTTCCTATCTTGATTAGTGTTAATAATGCTAGATAGCCTTGATCAAGCTTGAATCTAGACATTAGGATTGCCATGCCCATAAGGTGTTTGATGAAATTCCTGAACCAAACTATTCAAGAGCTTTGCATTCCTAGCAAATGGAAATTGATGATTAGGGTGTTTAGTGGTATTTAGACTTGTTTATAATGCATGCTTACCTTGTGATTGCCTTTGGAAATTGTTGATTATCACTTGATTAGCATATGATCTTTATCATAGAAATGGATTGATTTGCATAAGTGTTTGAAACTGACTTTCTTTGTGGTGTATGAATGAATGATGTATGGAATGATGATGTATGGAATGAATAGAAGTTAGGGTGTTTCAATTCCCCTTATGCAGTTGCAGTATAAGAGGTGTCAATCCTATCTGAGTGATTGTGAACAATTAAGATGTGCATATGAGTCTAAGTCAAGCCAATTGTAAAGATTGTTTGTCACTAACAATCCTAAAATGAGATATGAAATGCAGAAAGTAAAAACAACTAGAACAAGATACTAAATGCAAACAGAACAGACAAATTAAAGCTATAATGAAACTAGAACAGAGATAGACACTATGCTAATGAACTAATGCAAGACAAGTAATGAACAGGAAACTACGTGAATGCAATGGAAATGAAACAGGAATGAAACAAGACAATCACAAATCAAAAACACAAGTTCTGGGGATGAACTCGAGCAGCACTCGACCGAGTGTAGGTCGAGTACGTGGTCGAGCTAGACTTAAACGTGAAAACAGAGCAACACAAGAAAAACAGAGCAATGCTAAAACTAATCAAACAACAAGCAAGCAATGATATTTAGACTAAGATTTCAATAAACAAAGAAGGCCTTGAGGAGGGATTCATGGGCTGAGCTAATCATTGTGGTTATCTAACTTGGTCAACAAATCTCAAGCAAACATTGAGCTGATCTCTAGACATACTATTCTAAGACATGTTTAATCCACTCTCATGGCAAGAAACAATCAAACCTATGCATTTCTAGACTTGTTCTCACAAAGAAAAGAATCTACACAAGCAGGCATTAAGCAATACATCTCAAACCAAACAAGACTTCTAATCTCTTAGCAAGCCTAATGGTAAGCTCTAGATCTAGCCTTATCTATGCTCCTTAGACATTGGTGTGATGCTAAGATGCTTGAAATCAAACCCTACCTTCTCAGATATAGGATCAGCATTAAGATCATCTAGCCTAGAAGAGATCTACAACAATCAAGCTTGACCAAATCAAACAAACCACAAGATCAACCCAGCCTAACCCATCCTCAAGGTCCTAAACAAACTACTCACAAGAACACATGGTGAAATATGTCAAAAACCCAGAAAATAATGAAACTTGCATCATTAGAAAGATGAAACAGAGATCTACAATATTGATGAAGGAATAAAACTCGAAATCTTAATACTTTGAAAGTTATGAAACAAACAAAATATAAGAATCTAGTCTTTCTCTCTCAAACAAGTACAAAATCTAAAAAAAAAAAAAAGTGCAAAAGGAATAAAATCTAAAAAAGGTAAAAACTAGGTTTTAGACTCTCTAAAAAGCTGGACTCTTTGGTGGCTGCAGGTACAAGGGCCTTATATAGGAGGTGAGGTGGAAGCCCTAAAAATACAAAAAGTCAAAGTAGTCAACGGCTCGGTCAACTCGACCAGTGCTCGGTCGAGTGGCTGGTCGAGCTGGCTTCTCTCGTGCATTCTCCACTCGGTCGAGTCCTCCTCAGCACACGGTCGAGTGGTGGTCGAGTGGTGCGGTCGAGTTGGACTCCGGACCTTGATTCTACAGCCTTAACTCTCTTGTTTTCTCCTCAGGATTGCTTCACTTCTCCTCAGCATTGCTTCCATGCTCCTTAAGCTCCAAAATCACCTGTTTATGCATGAAAAGATGCAAATGCAATGCAACTATACTCTAATGCATGATTAGTCCTAAAGCTACACAATAATGGCCTAAATGGATAGCAAAAGATGCAAAAGTTGTGAATAAACTAAGGGAAAACAAGGTAAAATATATGAACATCAGTGTTCTTAACTNTATAATACTATCGGAGTGAATACAGGATCTAATGAAGAGTAGAGGGTAGACTCCATTAGTAACAAGTAAATCCTTTGTATTTGAAAAATCTCGATATAATTTTTGAGATTAAGGACGAATTGATAAGGTATGAGACGACCCAGAAAGCACTTAATCATGATCAACTTTTTAAGCTTACGTGGGTGTTGAGCATTTACCTGTAAGAATGGAATTTCTGGAATCTTTAGTTGCAATAACTTTGGAATCGGATAATTCTTTTTTTACATATTAAATACTTGTGGATAACATATATATTTTTTGTATGTATTCATTTAGTTTGATTAATTCTTGCTCGAGCCGGATGATAAAAAATTATCATGTCCGGTTCCCTCGGGGGATGGATCCATAAGAATTCACCTATCCCAATAACAAAAAAACCAGATTTGAATGATCCTGTATTACGAGCTAAATTAGCTAAAGGTATGGGTCACAATTATTACGGGGAACCCGCATGGCCCAACGACCTTTTATATATTTTTCCAGTAGTCATTCTTGGTACCATTGCCTGTAACGTAGGCTTAGCGGTTTTAGAACCATCAATGATTGGTGAACCTGCGGATCCTTTTGCAACTCCTTTAGAAATATTACCTGAATGGTATTTCTTTCCTGTATTTCAAATACTTCGTACAGTGCCTAACAAATTATTGGGTGTTCTTTTAATGGTTTCAGTACCAGCGGGATTATTAACCGTACCCTTTTTGGAAAATGTTAATAAGTTTCAAAATCCATTTCGTCGTCCAGTAGCGACAACCGTCTTTTTGATTGGCACCGTGGCGGCGCTGTGGTTAGGTATTGGAGCAACATTACCGATTGATAAATCTCTAACTTTAGGTCTTTTTTAATTAAATTTATTCAATTGTAAATACCTTCCCCAAGGTTCACCTGTTTAATCTTGATTTAAAGTTTGTTTTAGTTGTGTCATTGTTATTTTGAGTTTGCATTGTTTGAATTGTCTTGTTTTCTTTCTTTGAATCAGTTTGTTAGTTAAGATTGTTACAAAAGAACCTATTCATGTTTAAGTTTAGATTGAGCATCTTTGTGCATTCTTAGTGAGTTGATTAATGCAAATTGTGGATTGATAATTTAATTGAAGTAAAAAGTACTACATCACTTCATCCTAGGGAGAAATATTATGGACAATGTCATTATAGCTCATCAAATGCTTCACTCTCTGAAATCACGAAAGATATGGCAGTTAAAACAAACATTTCCAAGGCATACGACATACTTGAATGGAAATTTCTCAGAGATACAATGACTTATATAGGTTTTGACAGTAGATGGATAGATTGGATAATGAAGTGTGTGGAATCAATCATCTTCTCTACATTGGTAAATGGAACACCAATGGGAATGATAACACCAAAGATGGGTATAAGACAAGGTGATCCTCTACCCCCTTATCTTTTCATTTTATGCTTTGAAGTTCAGAGTCATCTACTTCAAAAAGCATACACAAACAAGAAACTCAAAGGAATGAAGATAAGTAATATTGGTCCTAAACTAAATCATCTTTTGTTTGCTGATGATGCTTAACAATAATGGATATTCTTTCAGAGTGTGAATTGGTGTCAGGCCAAGCAGTGAATTTATAGATATCATGATTACTTTTTGTTCCAAGGTAGCTTCCCATATGAAGACCAGACTGTGAAGAATACTTAACATTCATAATGATGGAGGCTATGGAAAGTATTTGGGATTGCCAGAAAAAATTGGTAAAAAGAAAAAGGAGATATTTGACTTCATTGTGGAGAGAGTTGAGAAGACGACCAATAGATGGTCAAACAGGTTGCTATCTAATGCGGGTAAAGATATTCTAATCAAAACTGTGGCTCTTTCCCTTCTAATTTATATAATGAATTGCTTCAGACTCTCAAAAGGAATCTGTGAAGATATTAATGGTCTTCTAGTAAAATTTTGGTGGAAAAAAAGGAAAAAACAGAAGATCAATGCATTTGTTAGCCTGGCAACGTCTTGCTTTACCAAAGAGAGAAGGAGGACTAGGTTTCCAAGGTATTGAACATTTCAATATAACAATGATGCCAAACAAGTTTGGAGAATCTTACAATCACCCAACAGTCTGCTATCAAGATTATTGAAAGGGAGATATTTTGCAGATTCTAGCATTCTAAACGCAACTCTTGGTCGGAAACCATCTTTTGTATGGTATTCACTTTTGGAAGGTAGAGATTTACTAAGGAAAGGAATGCGGTTTCTAATTGGTAGGAGCAGAAAAGATTCTAGGATACCATCAAATCCACCAAGGGCTGCAACAGTTATTGAACACAGAGATACATGTTTAACTTTAGTCAAATAGTTGATAAATGAAGACACAAAGACCTGGAAGAGTACATTGTTGTGACACTCCAGTTTCAGAGACTTGCGGAGAGATTTAAAAAAATTGATTTGACCACCTATGTCACCAAAAGTGCACTTATCTTTTCGGTCAAGGGTCCTGAGAAAACTCCAGAGTTAAGCGTGCTTGATCTGGAGTAGTTTCCGGATGGGTGACCTTCCGGGAAGTGATTGTCGGAACTGTGCGAGTGAGGACAAAACACAGGGAAAGATCATGTGGTGATTTATAGGGATGGTAACAAGTCTTTAAAGCCTCCGGACGTAGCAAACCTGCCGTCAGATATGGATAGGCTCACGGGTCTAGTGAGAGGACGTGATGCCCATTAAGGATGGTGGGCCCATGGACTAGAGTTTGACATGGGGTCCACTAAGAGGTGGCGGTCGGTGCGTTACATAAGTACACCAAATAATCGAGAGCCATACAGCCTATGGTTATTGCCAAAAAATTACAAGGATCCAAGATAATCATCTGCCAAAAGAAAGGTTATCTTATTTTGACTGTAAAAAACTTTCCTGAGTGAACACAAAATGCAGCCACTCAGGATACCCCGCTGCAATATATGATTGTATTTGATCCTCTCTGATCACACTTTGAGCAATTAGAAACGCACCCTTGTTTGCACTTCTTTCCTCCTTATGTCATTTCCAAAAGGGAATATGAGCTAAACTCGCTAGTATCACCTCCAAATGGAATTTGAAAAATGGCCATGCATTCGGTCTTATAGTTGCTTCTAGCAAATCTTTTGCTTCTACTGCCAAGATAACTCTTCTGATTTTGAGACTCCTCAAACTCTCAATAGCCCACAACCAGCATTGCAATTTCATGTCGCCCTTTGAATCCATATCAATAAAGGATCTATGACTATGAAGTAACACCGTACCTTCATGATTCCTAAGAACCAAGGCCGCACCTCTGACTCTCTTCTCCCAATCCCATGCTGAAGCAATATTACACTTTAACCAAGGTTTGTCATGAGGACGCCATGACGGTCGCACTGTCTTAGCCTGCGAGGAACCCTTATGTTCTTCTTCCTGTTCCACTTGCTGAGCTACATACCATTGAGAGGAATCCTCTCCTCATACATTCTTTGCCAACCTGAGGATATAATAGAAATCCTTGTAAAGCCTTTGTTCTGTTGTTGCTCCTAGTAATCCGGCTTAGGAGTGTAGCTTGAAGAGTTCCCACTGTAAGGTCTCCTGCCCTGCTGGTTGCCAAATTTCTGTGTCTGATATCCAGCTCCATACACGTAGTTGACATCTTCTTCTATAGTCTCTAGCTTTGGCTCAAAAGTCTCAACATCTTCAGAAAAATGGACAAACTTCTTTCCCACAAGAAGATTGTGGACTGTATCCAACTTAGCATTCACCGCAGAAAACTGATTTGAACCATTGCCTTCATGTGCTCTTTTCCGCTCTAGATGTGCATTCTTGGTACTGCTGCTTGAGGCTAGCCTTTCTATCAACTGTTCAGCTTCATCCGGGTACCTTGTCTTGAAGTTCCCGTCACTAGCAGCATCCAAAGCCATCTGATACCTCCAATCAATCCCGCTAAAGAAGATACTAATCAACTGCACCTCTGAGAACCCATGATGCGGACAGTCTCTCTGATATGCTTTGAACCTTACCCAAGCAGCTTTGTAAGATTCAGTTGGGCCTTGTCTAAAGGTAGAAAGCTTAATCCTCAGCTCATCGGACATCGCATCATCATAGAAATAGTTCAAGAATGCCACCTTGATATCATTCCAGGTCTTCAGAGATCCTGGTTTGAGTTGCCTTAGCCAATGTGAAGCTTCACCAACAAGAGAGTAGGGGAAAATCTTGCAGTAGAGATAGTCCTCTATGACTCCATTAGCCTTAATGCTTGTGACTATATCCTCAAAGTGTTCAATGTGGTCTAGAGGCTTCTCATGCGGCAAGTTCTGGAATGGTCTTTATCCAACAAGAGCAAAGTAGGCAGGCTTCAGCTCAAAATCATTTCTGGGGAATGGAGGAGGGACAATTGCGGAGCAAAGACTAATAGGCCTCATGTCAAACATAGATGAGGAATTGACCTTTTATTGGGATAAGACACAACTAAGTAAAGTTCCAGTTGTTATCTCAAATCTCATCTTTGAAAAACCAATATCATCTTTCGTTACTTAGTCCCCAACAATATCCCAGTATTGTTGAAAGAAGAGTGCTGTCATGCCATCTACTTCCGACACTTTTGAAGGTTTGATCGCACAAACAACTAATCGAACTTCCTCTCTTGATACTTCCGCAATATGCGATTCATTCATCTCATCAGTCACTCTTGGTTCAAACTCATGAAAGAATTGATGATCCTCCTCTTGTGGATAAGAAGAAGAGAATAACTTCTGGAAATAATTACCGGCTACGTCTCCCTTAGACGCTTCTGACTTATGACTTCTCCCCTCCTAATCAACAACCTCTACCAAAGCATTTTTGTTTCTGTCAGCCTTAACAGAACTATAAAAATATTTGGTATTTTTGTCTCACGAATTGACTCTGAAACAAGCATTTTTGGTGTGGTGCAAGTCTATGAATGAATGTATGATGAACAAACAAACTTAGGCTATGATGATCAGATGCAGTGCAAGGTGTTTCAATACCCTTATGATGTTGTAGCATAAAGGATGTCAATCCATAAAGGGTGATATGCAAACACTTAAGATGTGAACAGTGATTCAAGTTAAGCCAAGTATGAATATGGTTTGATTACTAACAGCCTAATGACAATAATGAAAATGCAGAATGTAAACAACTTAGGACAGGAGCTAAATGCAAGTAAACAAATGTAAACAATGCTGAAACTAGACTAACAGTGGCAATAACTGAACAAGTGCATGAAACAAAACTATAAAGATGCAGAATGTAAACTAAGTGAAATAGGAATGAAACAGAATTGAAACATAAAGTAAACTAAGCAACCCAAATGATGCTCGATCAAGCACTTGACCGTGTGTCTGGTCGAGTGACTAGGTCGAGTGGAGTAATACGAATAACAGATGAAATTATAAAAATTTAAATAGAAGCAGAAAGCAATGAAACAAGACTAGATGCAATAACAAACAATCAAATAACAAAGTAGGCTCCTAGGGATGGATTCATGGGCTGGTGTTCAAGCTGTGGTTATCTAAACTGGTCAACAAACCTCAATCAAATATGAGCTATCTCTAGACAATGATCTTAAAGGCTTACTAATCCACTCTCATGACAAAAGTAATCAAGTTTAGTAACATCATAACCCAACTCTCCTTGGTGAAACCATACTAAACAGGCTTTAAGAATCAGACCATTACTTGTCAAAAATCAACTTAGACATCTAATCTCTTAGGCTAAACATGATAATCTCTAGCATTAGCTTTATCTAACAACCTAAACATTGGTATGATGCAAGGAAGCTTAAGATCTATTCTTACCCTCTCCGATATAAGAACAACTTAGAGCACATCTAATCTAGAAGAGATATATTATCAAACAAGCTTGACCAATCCAAACAACCACAACCCTAAACCAGCCTAATCCATCCCTAGAATCCTAACTCACTACTCAGATGAACAAGAGATGCCAATATTAAACTCAAACCCAGAAATTAATGAAACTAACATAGATAAAAGAAAGTTCTTTAACTTAATACAAATACGCAAACTCAGATTCTCAATATCCAGAAAGTTATGATGCTTACAAAGTATGAAAATCTAGAAAAAAGTAAGAACAAAAAAGCTAAATGATGATGAAAGATGCTAAAAACCAAAAAGGGGTAAAAACTAGGTTTTTTGGTGGCTACAAATATTTTTCTGACCTAAGCTGACTTATGGGCGGCCATGGGTTGCAATAGATATTTATAGGATAAGAGGGAAGCCCTAAATTAGCTAGCAGACAAAATAGAGAGGCGGCTTGATGTGCTCGACCATGCACAGTCGAGTGCCTATGGTCGAGTGCTTCATTCCTCTGTTTCTTCACTGGTTGAGTCCCTCAGCAGCACACGGTCGAGTGTCTTCGGGTGTGGTGGTCGAGTGGCCTCTAAACCTTGGTTTTCTTCTTGTTTCAGCCTCTGTCTGCTTCAATGGTTGCACTCTACTCCTCTTCAGCTCTTTTCCATGCTCCTTGGGGTCCAAATTACCTGTTTAAACATGAAACAATGCAAATGCAATGCAAATCCTACTCTAATGCACAAACAAACTAGTAATAAAACTAGTAAACCATGTAAAAGATGTAAACAAACTATGGTAAAATATATGCACATCAACTCCCCCAAACTTAGTCTTTGCTTGCTCTCAACCAAATAAACAAGACAGAAGTAGGTAGAGAGGTTTGAAAGTGGGATGTCAGAACCTAAAACCTGTTAATATACTAGCTAGAATCAATGTCCAAGTTACTAATACTATGAAGCAAGGTGAATGAGCTATACTTGAAGATTTTAGACAAGCCTTTCCGAACATTAACTGATTCAAGCCTTAGAATTCCACATGCATTCAAATCAATTATTTCCTTTAACATTCATTAAACAAGAACATGAATCAGATTATACAATGTTTAAACTCATTTGGCTTGGTAATAAGGGTTAAGAGAAAAAGATAGTCTCTCTTTAGAGTGGGGATTATCAATAACAAGGTTTCTCTCACAAAAATTGGATTGAGCTTTAGAAGAAGGCTAAAGGTAAGAACACTTAGACACATACAAGAAAAAAACCTTGTCTACCCAAAGGTACCCAAAGTGTTTGATCCTAACATTCTAATCCCAAATGGTCCTAGTTCTACCCTTGAACTTCATATCTTTTCTTTTACCCTTTTTCTCTTTTGTTTTTAAGTCTTAGGAGAGGTTTATTACTTGATTTCTCTCGTGGAATGGAGGTTTCTTTTCTTAAAAACTAAGGTTCTCTTTCTTACTTGTTTCCCAAGTCATAAAGCTTTTTACTAGACTCTTTTTTTCTTTATTTCTTTTCTTTGACAAGAACCTTATCTATAACTTTTATACCACCCCATTCTTTCACTTAGAGCTTAAATTTACTTAAACACACTTCTCTCCTAAACACTTCACCCTTTTCTTTCTCTTTTCCCTCTTTTCTTGTCTTTTTCAAACAAACCAAGTCCCAAACCCAGAAATTAAATCACCTAGTCCTATCTAGTTTGACAAATGCAAACTAGACCTACACAAGGCTTTATTCCAGTCAGCTCAAACCTAACAATTTCTATCAAGCTCAATCCCAAAATAGGCCTCACACACAAGAATAAACATGGCTTGAAAGAATAGTTGGTTATAGGTTGGGAAAACTGATTTTATGATGAAACCAGCTACTTGGATCAACAAGAGTGGTAAAAAAGGGGAAAGATGATCCAAATCTGTAAAAAATATCCATGAGTTTAAAGCAATGCATAAACTGACAATTAAAAGTCAATATTAGGTTCTTATAAGTAGGAAATGATATCAAATCACAACATGCTTCAATTTAAACCAGAATGCAATTAAGGAATTCTAGACTTGGTTCAAACTTATGTTTCTAACCACTCAACTAGCATCAAAGTACTACATGAACACTCCGTTATTTTTTAAAGATTTTTGTGGAAATATTTTTAAATTTTTAGGGTTTTTCTATGGCTTAGATGAAATGCAAGTACTAACATGTTTATGCTAAAAATTTTAAATAAGAAAAAAAAAACAATGTCAAATGCTGTCTTAAACCGTCCCCCAAACTTAAATTACACAGTCCCTTGTGTAATAAAAATTTGAAAGATAATTTAAGAACTAAAACAAACATTATACGAAATGAAATGGTATAAACAATGAGATTGGTGTTGTTGGTACCTCATGGGTTGTGGAAGAAGTCATCTACAACATCATTCATGCCCATTTGAACTTCTAGTGGAGAGGGGGGAGGTACTCGACTATGACTCCGGATTGGTGCCCAGTCGAGTGGCCTGGTCGAGTGGTTGGTGGTGGGTATAATGCTTGTCCTGGCTGACCATAGTAGGTTTGTTGCATGAAAGCAGGGTCCACATAGTATTGAGGCTGGTAAGGAGGGTAAACTTGGCCATAGGGGTAGCTTGGATAACCTGGTTGAGCTGGGAAGCCATATGGAGGTCTGGGCAAGTGCTCGGCAGAATGCATTGAGGGTGCTCGGTCGAGTGCTAGTTCGAGTGCACTGGTCGAGTGCCTCGGAAACTGCTGTTATGTGTGAATTGGACCTCTTCTCCTCTGAAATGGCTCAAATGATGAAGCTCCTGAAGGTTCCATTGGATTTTCAGCCCTAGGCATGGCACTAGTGGAGCTACTCCTCCTCAAATGCTCAAAATGCACTAGGGATGAGTTTCCACTCTTCAACTCAGCAATCTCTTTCTTCATGCCCCTTATTGACTTAGACATCTTTTTCACCTTACTCTTCAAAGTATTGATGGTCTTACCATGCCACTTATTACACTTTTGAAGGAGTGTCACCCTCTTGGCTGTCTCTCTCACTCCTCTACTATCTCTTGGCTAGGGCTCATATTCTTCAAAGTAGAACTGCTCCTCTCCTTCAGCCATATTAACATCTTCATCTTGGTCTTCTGCAAATGGGGTTGTTCTATCAAATAGTAGCTCATCTGGTGGCCAGAAATCAATGTTAATCCCTTCACTTATTGTTGTTGCTTCTTGGTTAGGCAGGAAAAACTGAGCTTTTCCTACTGTTGGGTGATCAAAGTTGAACAAGTGTCTCCCTTGATGCTTCTCTTTGGCTAGGATCAGGGCAGTGGTGAGATATGGCACATTAATCAACCTTGGTTTGGTCTTCTCAGATTGAAGTGGTACATTAGCAGCCACAAGGATTGGAGTGATGATACCTCCAATGCATAGAACTCCAGTTAAGCCCTTCTTGTATAACTTGCTTACCCAGCTTCTGTAGTATATCATTTGGTCAATGAGGACCATGGAAAAGTCAGTTGGCACTCTACTCCCACAAATGGTGACCCTATCTCTTGCTTTGTCCATAACACCATAGAGTGTCATATCTATCATCTTGAGCTCTCCCTCATTCAAATTTCCAGTCTCCTTTTTAGCAAAAATAGTGTTAGCTAGAGCCTTGTGGAAGTACCTTAGGACTGGACTTCTAATCTTGGAACTCTTGGTTTTGGAGGAGTAGTATGGCCTATCATCACCAATGGTTTTCCATAGAAAGTACAACTCCTCCTTGGGTATCATTATGTTGTACTCAGTTCCTGTTTCAAACCGATAGAGTGATGCTAACTCCAAGAGTGACAGTTCATAGTGCTTGCCCTTGATGGTGAAGGTGATGAAGCCAGCACCTCTCTCTGGATCAACCAAATCAGTGAAGTAATGCATTTGGATTGTAGCTAAAAACTCACAGCTCTCTTCCTTATACCCCTCCATGTTCATGCCCATGAACTTGGTTAAGTTGCAGTTTTCAAAGAGAAGCTCCACATCCTCAGCAATTCCTAGCTTCTCCATGGTCTCCTTTTGAGGATATCTAGTCCCTTGAAACTTCATGGTCATGAAAGCTTCAAAGAACTGGCTTGGTGTTAAAACACCAGAATCTGCTTCATCTTCACTGTCACTTTCTTCTTGTTGAACATCAGCTAATGGCCTCTTCCCACTTGCTATGTTCCTCTTGTGCTCCTCATGATCAACCTCCATCTCTTCATCAGTCTCAGTTTGCTCCAAGTCTTCTTCAATAGGCCACTTTCTCTTCTTCGGCTGGCCACTCGACCCCCTGCTCAATTTGGCACTCGACCGTTTGCCAATTCGAGTGCGTGGTCGAGTGCTTTCACCAACTTCCCTTCTTGAGAGTAGTAGTGCATCATGACGATCCATGAAGTCTTCAGCAGCTTTCTTATCAGCAGCTCGGCGGATAGCAGCTTGTTCTTGTGTTTCCTTGGCTTGTGAAGACATTGTGAAGAAAAAATTGAAAGAAATAGACTCAAATCTCAATGTTAATAGGTTAATACCCAGAAAACAAAAGAACTAAGCTTTGAGCAAGAAAATGGAACTTGAGAGAGATTTCTAGCTAGAATTTGAGTGTTTATGCAAAGGAGAGAGTGTGAGGAGCCTAGAACCGATTTAATGTGTTTATAGAGAAGTAGAGAGGACAAAAAGACAAGGATGGAGCGTTTTTGGCATTCAAATTCGAAATTGGAATCTTTAACTCACCTTAGCTGCCACTCGACCCCACATGGTCGAGCATGTGCTCAAATTTGAAATTTAAACTCCTTCTTCCCTCCACACGATGGAGCAAGCAAGGAAATGGTCGAATGGGCTTGGGCTTCTACTTTGCTCGATCGAGTGCTTCTTAAGGCCTGGTCGAGTGGCCTTTAAACACCTTCTCCACATGTCCAAAACTTTTTAAATCCACTTATGATCCTATATAAAAGCCTGCCCAACACAAACATAAAAGAAAAACATAAAAAACACAAAGAAATTAAACCTATTTACAAAGATACCTTAGGGACTTCCTCCCTAGTGAGCTTGTTTAAAGTCACTAAGCTTGACTTTTGGTGCCTTTTCAGGCTTGGTTTTGAGACCAGAGAGGTGATGAGGTCCCCCCTAGTTCAATTTGATCACAATGAACCTTGTTCTTGGTCACAACTGCCTTAACACTTGAACCTTGTTTATTCTTGAACTTAAACCTTCACCTTGCTTTCCTTAGAGACTTCTTGTTGAGTTGCACTTGGAGATCCTTCACTAGATCAGTTAACTCTTGAACTGAAACCTTGAGTTCTTGAACAGATCTCTTATTAGCTGAAACCTTGGCCTTGCATCTTGCTAAGTCAGCAGAAAAGCGTCCACTTCGTATCTGAGGATGACCCTTTCCAAGTTCAAGATGGGGAGGGTGAACAGTCTGAAGAGATCAGCTACATGCAAAATCAGGGTGGATACAACAAGGGTTACAGCCCCTATAAGACGAACCCCAATTTATCTTATAGGAGTAACAACCTTGCAAATCCACAGGATCAAGTGTACTCTCCTCAGCAGCAATAATAAGGACAGCAAAAACCTTTTGTGCCTTACCATCAAGGATTCGTGCCTAAACAACAGTTCCAGCAAGGTTACCAAGCTTCTTAAAGACCACCGCCAAGATTTTCACCTCAACAAGTTCAGCCTACTCACGCTCCTGATCAAGAAATGAAGCACATGATGCAACTAATTCTTCAAGGTCAAGCTAGTGGTTCTCTGGAAACTGCCAAGAAGCTTGCTGAACTTAGTCAGTGAATGTAGTGTTCATACAATGATCTGAATGTCAAGTTTGAAGCTCTTAACTCAAAGATGAAGTATATGGACGGCGAGACTGCTTCTACTTCTACCCCAACACCTGGCCAACTACCTGGAAAAGCAGTCAAAACCCTAAGGACTATGCTACTATCCATGCCATCACCATCCAAGCTGTAAACGTACGGCTCACTAAGGACAATGAGAGTTTACATGGGGAGGATTTTCTTCAAGATGAAGTTCAGATAAAGGATCCCGTCGAGGTGCTCAAAGATCCAATTGAGTCAGTCAAGCAATCTGATCCTCAAGCTACTAAAGAACCCGCTGCTCCCAAGGATAAACCTGTGAGATTCATTCCTCCACCATACAAGCCACCTCTACCATTTCTAGTGAGATTCAAAAAGGAGCTTACTGAGAAGTATAGAGCTCTGTTTGCAAAACAAGTCAAGGAGATTGAACTTAGGATGCCTTTGCTTGATGCATTTGCACTTGTGCCTCAATATCAAAAGTTTTTAACTGATTTGGTAACAGAAAGGACCAAAGAGAAGGAGGAGATAGCTAAAGGAGCTCAAGCTAAGGCTCTGGAAGATGAGAGAGCAGTACATGTCATAGGTGGAGTTATTCATGAATGCAAAACTGTTATTCAGAAGATGATTATCCCAAAGAAGCTAGAGGACCCTGGTTCTTTCACCTTGCCTTGTTCTCTAGGTCCATTGGCCTTCAAAAAGTGCATATGTGAGCTTGGTGCTTCAGTCAGCCTCATGCCACTATCTGTAGCTCAGAGGCTAGGATTAAACAAATACAAGTCATGCAACCTCCGCTTAATATTGGCTAATAGGACTACTAGACTGCCTCATGGTATACTAGAGAACTTGTCCATTAAAATTGGACAAGCTGAGATTCCTACTGACTTTGTGGTGCTGGAAATGGATGAAGAGCCTAAAGACCCACTAATCCTGGGAAGACCTTTCTTAGCTACAGCTGGAGCAGTCATTGATGTAAAGAAGGGGATGACTGATCTCAATCTAGGTAAAAACTTCAAGATGAATTTTGATATCAAGGATTCTAAGAATAAACCAACTATTGACATCTTTGAGAGTGTGAATGAGGCAAAAACTGAGGTTTTGGTAACCAAAGAGAAAACTGAAAGTGTCACTCGACCATTCTCCAACTCGAGTGCAGTCGTTACCCTCCCTAACCATCAAGCCCTGCTTCCTAAGCCTCACCAACCGCAAGAGTCAAGTTCTCCTGCGCTTGACAGTTTGTATGAACTCCAAAAGACTAAGATTCTAAGGGATTTAGTGAAAGAGTTAACAGCTATGGTGAAGGAGATGACTGGGCAAATTGATATGCTCAAATTGTAATACCCTAATGGTACCAACAGCCTTGCAGTTGTAATACTCTAGGGGTCGAATCCACAGAGACTCTAGATCACACAATAGACTTATAAATCTTTTAATTATACTAAATCAAAATATTAAATTAAAAACAATGGAGAAACATAATTAAAAAGTGTCATAAATTTAGGGAATTAAAAAGCTAGGCCTAGGGAATTTCTCAGGAAATTACAGAATATTAAATCAATAATTTAATAGGGTTCAAGCAATTTAAATCAGATCTAAATTTAAAACCAGAAAATCCAAATCTCTTTGTAAAGTTCAAGGTTAAAAATCAGCTTTAAAAACAAGTTTAGATTGTTCACAAAATTATTAAATCAAATCTCTTTGCAGGAAATAATTTTGCTCATCAAAAGGTTTTATCAGGAAAATCAATTATACTCTCATATCAATTTATTTTCCTAAAGTATTAATTCTAGGTGATCAATCAAGAATTAATATGAAGAACAACCTAAGATGAAGATCAAAGAAGATAATGAACCCTAAAAATAACAGATCTAATAAATCATAAAATCCCTGTGAAAAACCCTGAACCTAACAAGCAAAGTACTCAGACATATTCAATAAAGAACAAAACATCTTTTTTGAATAATAAGCAATATATATCAAAAGTAAAAGAAGGAGTTCAGAAATTCTTCTCTCGAAGGAGTTTAGATCTCTCTCCGAAAAGCTCTCAATACTTCTTCTTTCCGAAAAGGTTGCAAAAAAAAATAACTTAGGTCTAAACAATGACCATAAAAATCCTATATATACTAATTTACACGAATGGGGCCTTAATTACAAATAAGGAAAGCTTGGGCAATTTTTGTAAATCTTCTAGAACTTGTGAGAAAACTTCTAAATCGGCTTGTGGCTCTGTGTCGATCGATGCCATCAGTTGCATCGATCGATGCATACTTCTGAATTCGCCTCTCAACTTCATAGCTCAGCCTCAATGTTTGGTTAAGCTCCAAATCTTCCTATTTAGCTCCATTATGCTCTCATCCATGTTAAATCCTATAAAGACTCAAAAGACTCTAAAAATACCAAAAAGACTCTATAAATAAGACATATATCATGGCTAAAAACACCTAAAAACCATGATATATCAACTCCCACAGACTTAGTCTTTGCTTGCCCTCAAGCAAAACATAAACGTAGACCTGTGAAAGAGGTTTGAAAACGCAGGAACTCATTTTCTTTTTAAAGTAATGCCATGATCATCCAAACTATAATCCATATGCTTAGCAGATAAACCCAAATCGAACCACCATGTACTTCTCCGTTGACATTCGTAGCATCCCAAATTCAAACCAAATTCTACTACTTCCTTCATTAAGCCTTCATCGGTGGGTCTCATCAATTTGATCAATGTCAAGAACCTTCTAGACTCATTCCCGTACTATACCATAACAAGCAAGACATCTTTTACCACATGTGGTACTCTTTCTCTCCCCCATACTTATTCTATTTAATCTTCCTTTGAGCTTTGCCTTGTTATTTTTTTTTTACTATCCTTTTTTTTTTCTCAAAGTTGTAGGCGAATAATGGGGTCATCGGTAATTTACCTACCCCTCTCTTCCAAGCTTTGTGTGATCATTTGACTCAAGAGTAGAATAATGAGGTCATAGGTAAGTTACCTACCCCTCTAAACTGATCAAAATCATTTCATCTTTTACTCATTCTTTTTTTTTTAAAACAAAGCTCCGAGGAAAAATATTTCAACTTTAAATAAGGGACAGGAGTACCATTTTTTTCTTTTCTGAAATCTTACTTGTCAGGTATGAACAAGGAGTCAATCTCTATGAACATCAATCTCCTTGATGAGATAAAAAGAAAAGTACAGAAATTACCTCAGGCTTTTGTGGATTCTATTGGAAATTTGGATGTCTCGGGTTTACTGGTCAGCTTTTGGATTTTTCATTAGTCGTATTCTGGATTCAATCTGCAGCATTAATCAACCAAGACAGTACACTAAAAAGAAAAATCATAGTTCCCAACAAAAATTTTGACTCAACAAAACAACTTTTTTTTTTT
>NC_025695.1:23083378-23095404 GCF_000633955.1 Camelina sativa | reverse complement strand
CAAATAAGGAAAGCTTGGGCAATTTTTGTAAATCTTCTAGAACTTGTGAGAAAACTTCTAAATCGGCTTGTGGCTCTGTGTCGATCGATGCCATCAGTTGCATCGATCGATGCATACTTCTGAATTCGCCTCTCAACTTCATAGCTCAGCCTCAATGTTTGGTTAAGCTCCAAATCTTCCTATTTAGCTCCATTATGCTCTCATCCATGTTAAATCCTATAAAGACTCAAAAGACTCTAAAAATACCAAAAAGACTCTATAAATAAGACATATATCATGGCTAAAAACACCTAAAAACCATGATATATCAACTCCCACAGACTTAGTCTTTGCTTGCCCTCAAGCAAAACATAAACGTAGACCTGTGAAAGAGGTTTGAAAACGCAGGAACTCATTTTCTTTTTAAAGTAATGCCATGATCATCCAAACTATAATCCATATGCTTAGCAGATAAACCCAAATCGAACCACCATGTACTTCTCCGTTGACATTCGTAGCATCCCAAATTCAAACCAAATTCTACTACTTCCTTCATTAAGCCTTCATCGGTGGGTCTCATCAATTTGATCAATGTCAAGAACCTTCTAGACTCATTCCCGTACTATACCATAACAAGCAAGACATCTTTTACCACATGTGGTACTCTTTCTCTCCCCCATACTTATTCTATTTAATCTTCCTTTGAGCTTTGCCTTGTTATTTTTTTTTTACTATCCTTTTTTTTTTCTCAAAGTTGTAGGCGAATAATGGGGTCATCGGTAATTTACCTACCCCTCTCTTCCAAGCTTTGTGTGATCATTTGACTCAAGAGTAGAATAATGAGGTCATAGGTAAGTTACCTACCCCTCTAAACTGATCAAAATCATTTCATCTTTTACTCATTCTTTTTTTTTTAAAACAAAGCTCCGAGGAAAAATATTTCAACTTTAAATAAGGGACAGGAGTACCATTTTTTTCTTTTCTGAAATCTTACTTGTCAGGTATGAACAAGGAGTCAATCTCTATGAACATCAATCTCCTTGATGAGATAAAAAGAAAAGTACAGAAATTACCTCAGGCTTTTGTGGATTCTATTGGAAATTTGGATGTCTCGGGTTTACTGGTCAGCTTTTGGATTTTTCATTAGTCGTATTCTGGATTCAATCTGCAGCATTAATCAACCAAGACAGTACACTAAAAAGAAAAATCATAGTTCCCAACAAAAATTTTGACTCAACAAAACAACTTTTTTTTNCGCTCAAAAACAAAAACGTAGTTAGTAACTACCTCCCCCAGACTTAAACAACACTGTCCCCAGTGTTATCAAGTAAGAGATTGGCGAAGAAATATAAACAAAAACGAATAAGTATTGAAATTGTGAACAAAATCGGTTTACCAATCCGGATGTTCTGTGTCGACCGATGTTGATGGTGTGTCGGTCGATGCACTCAAACACAAGATTAAACGCAACATGATAGATATAAGTTCATAATTCAATACAAATTCAAACTGACTCAAAGCAAAAATAAAAATGACTCAATTTAAGTGGAAAAGAAAAACCTATGAGTGGGTTGCCTCCCACTAAGCGCTTGTTTTCAGTCATTAGCTTGACTGTGTCGGATCTCAGGCATCTGTGGATCGGAACATGGCAATGAATGCTTCCGAGAGAATGTCCTCTTCATCCAAGGGGGTGTGTAGGCAGTAGATACATGAGATCTGCCAAGGATATGAGGAACAGGACCAGGGCGGGACTTAGGAATGGGTGGCTTTCTTTTAAGTCCTGCAAAATCATCAACAGAAGAAACAAGCACTCTACGATAATCTTGTGGCTCGGTTAACTGCAAAACAGTTTTTGTACCTTTGAAATTCTTTAACGATTCTGCAACTTTCCTCAGCAATCTGTGTTTCCATTACAAAAACATCATCTATCAGCGACTTGTCATGGATCAGAACCTCATCATGTTCTCTAGTACTACTTAGATGATCTCCACTCCAATCCTTAAGCTTAACAGCTTGCTTACTTCCTTCCTCAACAGTCTCCATCTCTTTGACATACCCAACAGTAATGTCTCCAAGAAGCTTTATGATCGGATTGTCATCAGAAACAACCTCCACAGAAAATGTCTGACCATCAATAGTGGAAACCCTTCTCAGCTTGTCCATCTCGAAGTTCATAACCAAATCTTCTACATTCAGAGCTATATGTCCCTTCTTCAAATCTATGATGGCACCAGCTGTAGCCAAGAATGATCGTCCTAAGATGAGTGGATCACTAGGCTCTTTGTCATATTCCAGCACCACAAAGTCAGTGGGAATCATGTAATCTCCAATCTGAATCGGAATATCTTCCAAGACACCTTCAGAAATCCTTCTGGATCGATCAGCTAAGATAAGAAAGATCTTAGTTGGCTTGAAATCTGTCAACCCAAGTCTCACAGCAACAGAATGGGGCATCAAGTTAATACTAGAACCAAGATCGCAAAGAGAGCAAACCGTTATGCAGAGATAGAACAATCAAGTACAAAACTTCCAAGATCTGGTAACTTCTCTGCAATCCTACTCTGAATCACTGCACTTACTTCCTTAGAGACAACCACCTCGTGCTTCTTATCCTTCTTCCTCTGTGGAGTCTGCTTCAACAAAATTGAGCTAACATCCTTTGTAAGTAGTGCTCCTTCCTCAGGACTCAAACCATTGGTGACCATCCGCTTCACATACTGCTTAATCCCAGGAGAAAACTTCACTACATCAATCAAAGGCATCTCTATCATCACCTTGTTCATCATCGCCTTGCATCTAGATTCTTCAATCTCTTGTTTGGATCTCCTAGGCTTAGGAAAAGGAACCTTCGGTTTATAAACTTGCTCTGAATCGATTGGTGGAGTTTGAACTGAAACCGGAGCTGTTCGTGGGATGCGTTGATCGATGCAACAGTTGTGTCGATCGACGCTCGATGGTGATTGCATCGATCGATAGAGCGTCGATCGACAGTGCTTTCCATCGGTCGATGCTAGTTTCACTACCGTATCATCGTCTCCGTCCTTCACCAAAATGACATTACAAGCATGCTTGGGGTTCGACTCTGTTCTTCTAGAAAGAAGTTCTTCTTGTCTTTTAACAAACCCAGCAGTGTGAATTACTTGATTCTCCGGCTTCTTGACATGAGTGTTTAATTCATCGAATTTCCCAGTCAGCTCACTGTATACAGAATCAATCTTCCCATTGAAGTCGACTGTTAACTTCTGTTGACCTTCCAAAATCTGTCCAATCATTGATTCCATCTTGCTCTCTGAATTGGGTGGAGGGAGGGGTTGGTAAGAAGAAGAATCATAAGTCCTTGTAAAGCCTATGTTCTGTTGTTGCTCCTGGTAATCCGGCTTAGGAGTGTAGCTTGAAGATTTCCCACTGTAAGGTCTGCTGCCCTGCTGGTTGCCAAATTTCTGTGTCTGATATCCAGCTCCATACACATAGTTGACATCTTCTTCTATAGTCTCTGGCTTTGGCTCAAAAGTCTCAACATCTTCAGCAAAATGGACAGAACTCTTTCCCACAAGAAGATTGTGGACTGTATCCAACTTAGCATTCACCACAGCAAACTGATTTGAACCATTGCCTTCATGTGATCTTTTCCGCTCTAGGTCTGCATTCTTGGTACTGTTGCTTAAGGCTAGCCGTTCTATCAACTTCCCGTCACTAGCAGCATCCAAAGCCATCTGATACCTCCAATCAATACTGCTGAAGAAGATACTAATCAACTGCACCTCTGAGAACCCATGATGCAGATAGTCTCTCTAATATGCTTTGAACCTTACCCAACCAGCTTTGTATGATTCAGCTCGGCCTTGTCTAAAGGTAGAAAGCTTAATCCTCAGCTCATCGGACATTGTATCATCATAGAAATAGTTCAAGAATGCCACCTTGATATCATTCCAGGTCTTCAGAGATCCTGGTTTGAGTTGCCTTAGCCAATGTGAAGCTTCCCCAACAAGAGAGTAGGGGAAAAGCTTGTAGTAGAGATAGTCCTCTGTGACTCCATTGGCCTTGATGCTTGTGACTATATCTTCAAAGTGTTCAATGTGGTCTAGAGGCTTCTCATGCGGCAAGTTCTGGAATGGTCTTTCTCCAACAAGAGCAAAGTAGGCAGGCTTCAGCTCAAAATCATTTCTGGGGAATGGAGGAGGGACAATTGCGGAGCAAAGACTAATAGGCCTCATGTCAAACATAGATGAGGAATTGACCTTTTATTGGGATAAGACACAACTAAGTAAAGTTCCACTTGTTATCTAAAATCTCATCTTTGAAAAAACCAATAACATCTTTCGTTACTTGGTCCCCAACAATATCCCAGTATTGTTGAAAGAAGAGTGCTGTCATGCCATCTGCTTCCGACACTTTTGAAGGTTTGATCACACAAACAGCTAATCTAACTTCCTCTCTTGATACTTCCGCAATCTGGGATTCATTCATCTCATCAGTCGCTCTTGGTTCAAACTCATGAAAGAATTGATAATCCTCCTCTTATGGATAAGGAGAAGAGAATGACTTCTGGAAATAATTACCGGATACGTCTCCCTTAGACGCTTCCGACTTATGACTTCTCCCCTCCTCATCAACAACCTCTACCAAAGCATTTTTGTTTCTTTCAGCCTTAACAGAGCTATGAAAATATTTGGTATTTTGTCTCATGAATTAACTCTGAAACAAGCATTTTTGGTGTGGTGCAAGTCTATGAATGAATATATGATGAACAAACAAACTTAGGCTATGATGATCAGATGCAGNATCATTGATTCCATCTTGCTCTCTGAATTGGGTGGAGGGAGGGGTTGGTAAGAAGAAGAATCATAAGTCCTTGTAAAGCCTATGTTCTGTTGTTGCTCCTAGTAATCCGGCTTAGGAGTGTAGCTTGAAGATTTCCCACTGTAAGGTCTGCTGCCCTGCTGGTTGCCAAATTTCTGTGTCTGATATCCAGCTCCATACACATAGTTGACATCTTCTTCTATAGTCTCTGGCTTTGGCTCAAAAGTCTCAACATCTTCAGCAAAATGGACAGAACTCTTTCCCACAAGAAGATTGTGGACTGTATCCAACTTAGCATTCACCACAGCAAACTGATTTGAACCATTGCCTTCATGTGATCTTTTCCGCTCTAGGTCTGCATTCTTGGTACTGTTGCTTAAGGCTAGCCGTTCTATCAACTTCCCGTCACTAGCAGCATCCAAAGCCATCTGATACCTCCAATCAATACTGCTGAAGAAGATACTAATCAACTGCACCTCTGAGAACCCATGATGCAGATAGTCTCTCTAATATGCTTTGAACCTTACCCAACCAGCTTTGTATGATTCAGCTCGGCCTTGTCTAAAGGTAGAAAGCTTAATCCTCAGCTCATCGGACATTGTATCATCATAGAAATAGTTCAAGAATGCCACCTTGATATCATTCCAGGTCTTCAGAGATCCTGGTTTGAGTTGCCTTAGCCAATGTGAAGCTTCCCCAACAAGAGAGTAGGGGAAAAGCTTGTAGTAGAGATAGTCCTCTGTGACTCCATTGGCCTTGATGCTTGTGACTATATCTTCAAAGTGTTCAATGTGGTCTAGAGGCTTCTCATGCGGCAAGTTCTGGAATGGTCTTTCTCCAACAAGAGCAAAGTAGGCAGGCTTCAGCTCAAAATCATTTCTGGGGAATGGAGGAGGGACAATTGCGGAGCAAAGACTAATAGGCCTCATGTCAAACATAGATGAGGAATTGACCTTTTATTGGGATAAGACACAACTAAGTAAAGTTCCACTTGTTATCTAAAATCTCATCTTTGAAAAAACCAATAACATCTTTCGTTACTTGGTCCCCAACAATATCCCAGTATTGTTGAAAGAAGAGTGCTGTCATGCCATCTGCTTCCGACACTTTTGAAGGTTTGATCACACAAACAGCTAATCTAACTTCCTCTCTTGATACTTCCGCAATCTGGGATTCATTCATCTCATCAGTCGCTCTTGGTTCAAACTCATGAAAGAATTGATAATCCTCCTCTTATGGATAAGGAGAAGAGAATGACTTCTGGAAATAATTACCGGATACGTCTCCCTTAGACGCTTCCGACTTATGACTTCTCCCCTCCTCATCAACAACCTCTACCAAAGCATTTTTGTTTCTTTCAGCCTTAACAGAGCTATGAAAATATTTGGTATTTTGTCTCATGAATTAACTCTGAAACAAGCATTTTTGGTGTGGTGCAAGTCTATGAATGAATATATGATGAACAAACAAACTTAGGCTATGATGATCAGATGCAGTACAAGGTGTTTCAATACCCTTATGATGTTGTAGCATAAAGGATGTCAATCCATAAAGGGTGATATGCAAGCACTTAAGATGTGAACAGTGATTCAAGTTAAGCCAAGTATGAATATGGTTTGATTACTAACAACTTAATGACAATAATGAAAATGCAGAATGTAAACAACTTGGGACAGGAGCTAAATGCAAGTAAACAAATGTAAAAAATGCTAAAACTAGACTAACAGTGGCAATAACTGAACAAGTGCAATGAAACAAAACTATAAAGATGCAGAATGTAAACTAAGTGAAATAGGAATGAAACAGAATTGAAACATAAAGTAAACTAAGCAACCCAAATGATGCTCGATCAAGCACTCGACCGTGTGTCTGGTCGAGTGACTAGGTCGAGTGGAATAATACAAATAACAGATGAAATTTTAAAAATTTAAATAGAAGCAGAAAGCAATGAAACAAGACTAGATGCAATAACAAACAATCAAATAATAAAGTAGGCTCCTAGGGATGGATTCATGGGCTGGTGTTCAAGCTGTGGTTATCTAAACTGGTCAACAAACCTCAATCAAATATGAGCTATCTCTAGACAATGATCTTAAAGGCTTACTAATCCACTCCCATGACAGAAGTAATCAAGTTTAGTAACATCATAACCAAACTCTCCTTGGTGAAACCATACTAAACAGGCTTTAAGAATCAGACCATTACTTGTCAAAAATCACCTTAGACATCTAATCTCTTAGGCTAAACATGATAATCTCTAGCATTAACTTTATCTAACAACCTAAACATTGGTATGAGGCAAGGAAACTTAAGATCTATTTTTACCCTCTCAGATATAAGAACAGCTTAGAGCACATCTAATCTAGAAGAGATATATTATCAAACAAGCTTGACCAATCCAAACAACCACAACCCTAAACCAGCCTAATCCATCCCTAGAATCCTAACTCACTACTCAGATGAACAAGACATGACAATAATAAACTCAAACCCAGAAATTAATGAAACTAACATAGATAAAAGAAAGATCTTTAACTTAATACAAATAAGCAAACTCAGATTCTCAATACCCAGAAAGTTATGATGCTTACAAAGTATGAAAATCTGGAAAAAAGTAAGAACAAAAGTGCTAAAAAAAAAAAAAAAAAAAAAAAAAAAAAAAAAAAAAAAAAAAAAAACCAAAAAGGGGTAAAAACTAGGTTTTTTGGTGGCTACAGATATTTTTCTTACCTAAGCTGACTTATGGGCGGCCATGGGTTGCAATAGATATTTATAGGATAAGAGGGAAGCCCTAAATTAACTAGCAGACAAAATAGAGAGGCGGCTTGATGTGCTCGACCATGCACGGTCGAGTGCCTATGGTCGAGTGCTTCATTCCTTTGTTTCTTCACTGGTTGAGTCCCTCAGCAGCACACGGTCGAGTGTCTTCGGGTGTGGTGGTCGAGTGGCCTCTAAACCTTGGTTTTCTTCTTGTTTCAGCCTCTATCTGCTTCACTGGTTGCACTCTACTCCTCTTCAGCTCTTTTCCATGCTCCTTGGGGTCTACATCACCTGTTTAAACATGAAACAATGCAAATGCAATGCAAATCCTACTCTAATGCACAAACATAGCCTAAACTACATAAAAGTGATAAAACTAACTAGTAAACCATGTAAAAGATGTAAACAAACTATGGTAAAACATGGTAAAATATATGCACATCCACTCCCCCAAACTTAGTCTTTGCTTGCTCTCAAGCAAATAAACAAGACATAAGTAGGTAGAGAGGTTTGAAAGTGGGATCTCAGAACCTAAAACCTGTTAATATACTAGCTAGAATCAATGTCCAAGTTACTAATACTATGAAGCAAGGTGAATGAGCTATACTTAAAGATTTTAGACAAGCCTTTCACAACCTTAACTGATTCAAGCCTTAGAATTCCACATGCATTCAAATTAATTATTTCCTTTAACATTCATTAAACAAGAACATGAATCGGATTATACAATGTTTAAACTCATTTGGCTTGGTAATAAGGGTTAAGACACAAAGATGGTCTCTCTTTAGAGTGGGGCTTATCAATAACAAGGTTTCTCTCACAAAAAGTGGATTGAGCTTTAGAAGAAGGCTAAAGGTAAGAACACTTAGACACATACAAGAACAAAAGCTTGTCTACCCAATGGTACCCAAAGTGTTTGATCCTAACATTCTAATCCCAAATGGTCCTAGTTCTACCGTTTAACTTCATATCTTTTCTTTTACCCTTTTTATCTTTTGTTTTGAAGTCTTAGGAGAGGTTTATTACTTGATTTCTCTCGTGGAATGGAAGTTTCTTTTCTTAAAAACTAAGGTTCTCCTTCTTACTTGTTTCCCAAGTCATAAAGCTTTTTACTAGACTCTTTTTTTCTTTATTTCTTTTCTTTCACCAGAACCTTATTTATAACTTTTATACCACCCCATTCTTTCACTTAGAGCTTAAATTTACTTAAACACACTTCTCTCCTAAACACTTCACCCTTTTCTTTCTCGTTCCCCTCTTTTCTTGTCTTTTTCAAACAAACCAAGTCCCACACCCAGAAATTAAATCACCTAGTCCTATCTAGTTTGAAAAATGCAAACTAGAACTACACAAGGCTTTATTCCAGTCAGCTCAAACCTAACAATTTCTACCAAGCTCAATCCCAAAATAGGCCTCACACACAAGAACAAACATGGCTTGAAAGAAAAGTTGGTTATAGGTTGGGAAAACTGATTTTATGATGAAACCAGCTACTTGGATCAACAAGAGTGGTAAACAAGGGGAAAGATGATCCAAATATGTAAAAAATATCCATGAGTTTAAAGCAATGCACAAACTGACAATTAAAAGTCAATATTAGGTTCTTATAAGTAGGAAATGATATCAAATCACAACACGCTTCAATTTAAACCAGAATGCAATTAAGGAATTCTAGACTTGGTTCAAACTTATGTTTCTAACCACTCAACTAACATCAAAGTACTACATGAACACTTTGTTTTTTTTTAAAGATTTTTGTGGAAATGTTTTTAAATTTTTAAGGTTTTTCTTTGCCTTCGATGAAATGCAAGTACTAGCATGTTTATGCTAAAAATTTTAAATAAAAAAATTAAAAATAAAAAAAAATGTCAAATGCTGTCTTAAACCGTCCCCCAAATTTAAATTACACAGTCCCTTGTGTAATAAAAATTTGAAAGAGAATTTAAGAACTAAAACAAACATTACGTGAAATGAAATGGTATAAACAATGAGTTATGTGTGAATTGGACCTCTTCTCCTCTGTAATGGCTCAAATGATGAAGCTCTTGAAGGTTCCATTGGATTTTCAGCCCTAGGCATGGCTCTAGTGGAGCTACTCCTCCTCAAATGCTCATAATGCGCTGGGGATGAGTTTCCACTCTTCAACTCAGCAATCTCTTTCTTCATGCCCCTTATTGACTTAGACATCTTTTTCACCTTACTCTTCAAAGTATTGATGGTCTTACCATGCCACTTATTACACTTTTGAAGGAGTGTCACCCTCTTGGCTGTCTCTCTCACTCCTCTACTATCTCTTGGCTAGGGCTCATATTCTTCAAAGTAGAACTGCTCCTCTCCTTCAGCCATATTAACATCTTCATCTTGGTCTTCTGCAAATGGGGTTGTTCTATCAAATAGTAGCTCAGCCGCTGGCCAGAAATCAATGTTAATCCCTTCACTTATTGTTGTTGCTTCTTGGTTAGGCAGGAAAAACTGAGCTTTTCCTACTGTTGGGTGATCAAAGTTGAACAAGTGTCTCCCTTGATGCTTCTCTTTGGCTAGGATCAGGGCAGTGGTGAGATATGGCACATTAATCAACCTTGGTTTGGTCTTCTTATATTGAAGTGGTACATTAGCAGCCACAAGGATTGGAGTGATGATACCTCCAATGCATAGAACTCCAGTTAAGCCCTTCTTGTATAACTTGCTGACCCAGCTTCTGTAGTATGTCATTTGGTCAATGAGGACCATGGCAAAGTCAGTTGGCACTCTACTCCCACAAATGGTGACCCCATCTCTTGCTTTTTCCATGACACCATAGATTGTCATATCTATCATCTTGAGCTCTCCCTCATTCAAATTCCCAGTCTCCTTTTTAGCAAAAATAGTGTTAGCTAGAGCCTTGTGGAAGTACCTTAGGACCGGACTTCTAATCTTGGAACTCTTGGTTTTGGAGGAGTAGTATGGCCTATCATCACCAATGGTTTGCCATAGAGAGTACAACTGCTCCTTGGGTATCACTATGTTGTACTCAGTTCCTGTTTCAAACCGATAGAGTGATGGTAATTCCAAGAGTGACAGTTCATAGTGCTTGCCCTTGATGGATCAACCATATCAGTGAAGTAGTGCATTTGGACTGTAGCTAAAAACTCACAGCTCTCTTCCTTATAACCCTCCATGTTCATGCCCATGAACTTGGTTAAGCTGCAGTTTTCAAAGAGAAGCTCCACATCCTCAACAATTCCTAGCTTCTCCATGGTCTCCTTTTGAGGATATCTGATCCCTTGAAACTTCATGGTCATGAAAGCTTCAAAGAGCTGGCTTGGTGTTAAAACACCAGAATCTGCTTCATCTTCACTGTCACTTTCTTCTTGTTGAACATCAGCTAATGGCCTCTTCCCACTTGCTATGTTCCTCCTGTGCTCCTCATGATCAACCTCCATCTCTTCATTAGTCTCAGTTTGCTCCAAGTCTTCTTCAATAGGCTACTTTCTCTTCTTCGGCTGGCCACTCGACCCCCTGCTCGATTTGGCACTCGACCTTTTGCCAATTCGAGTGCATGGTCGAGTGCTTTCGCCAACTTCCCTTCTTGAAAGTAGTAGTGCATCACGACGATCCATGAAATCTTCAGCAGCTTTCTTATCATCAGCTCGGCGGATAACAGCTTGTTCTTGTGTTTCCTTGGCTTGTGAATACATTGTGAAGAAAAAATTGAAAGAAATAGACTCAAATCTCAATGTTAATAGGTTAATACCCATAAAACAAAAATTAACCTTTGAGGAAGAAAATGGAACTTGAGAGAGATTTTTAGCTTGAATTTGAGTGTTTATGCAAAGGAGAGAGTGTGAGGAGCCTAGAACCGATTTAATGTGTTTATAAAGAAGTAAAGGGGACAAAAAGACAAGGATGGAGCGTTTTTGGCATTCAAATTCGAAATTGGAATCTTTAATTCACCTTAGCTGCCACTCGACCCCACCACTCGACCCCACATGGTCGAGCATGTGCTCAAATTTGAAATTCAAACTCCTTCTTCCCTCCACACGATCGAGCAAGCAAGGAAATGGTCGAATGGGCTTGTGCTTCTACAGTGCTCGATCGAGTGCTTCTTAAGGCCTGGTCGAGTGACCATTAAACACCTTCTCCACAAGTCCAAAACTTTTTAAATCCACTTATGATCCTATATAAAATCCTGCCCAACACAAACATAAAAGAAAAACATAAAAAACACAAAGAAATTAAACCTATTTACAAAGATACCTTAGGGACTTCCTCCCTAGTGAGCTTGTTTAAAGTCACTAAGCTTGACTTTTGGTGCCTTTTCAGGCTTGGTTTTGAGACCAGAGAGGTGATGAGGTCCCCCCTAGTTCAATTTGATCACCATGAACCTTGTTCTTGGTCACAACTGCCTTAACACTTGAACCTTGTTTATTCTTGAACTTAAACCTTGACCTTGCTTTCCTTAGAGACTTCTTGTTGAGTTGCACTTGGAGATCCTTCACTAGATCAGT
>NC_025695.1:23073578-23082626 GCF_000633955.1 Camelina sativa | reverse complement strand
TAACACTTGAACCTTGTTTATTCTTGAACTTAAACCTTGACCTTGCTTTCCTTAGAGACTTCTTGTTGAGTTGCACTTGGAGATCCTTCACTAGATCAGTCAACTCTTGAACTGAAACCTTGAGTTATTGAACAGATCCCTTATTAGCTGAAACCTTGGCCTTGCATCTTGCTAAGTCAGCAGAAAAGCGTCCACTTTGTATCTGAGGATGACCCTTTCCAAGTTCAAGATGGGGAGGGTGAACAGTCTGAAGAGATCAGCTACGTGCAAAATCAAGGTGGATACAACAAGGGTTACAACCCCTATAAGACGAACCCCAATTTGTCTTACAGGAGTAACAATGTTGCAAATCCACAGGATCAAGTGTACCCTCCTCAACATCAACAATAAGGACAGCAAAAACCTTTTTTGCCTTACCATTAAGGATTCGTGCCTAAACAACAGTTCCAGCAAGGTTACCAAGCTTCTTCAGGACCACCACCAAGATTTGCACCTCAACAAGTTCAGCCTACTCACGCTCCTGATCAAGAAATGAAGAACATGATGCAACTAATTCTTCAAGGTCAAGCTAGTGGTTCTCTGGAAACTGCCAAGAAGCTTGCTGAACTCAGTCAGCGAATGTAGTGTTCATACAATGATCTGAATGTCAAGTTTGAAGCTCTTAACTTAAAGATGAAGTATATGGACGACAAGATTGCTTCTACTTCTACCCCAACACCTGGCCAACTACCTGGAAAAGCAGTTCAAAACCCCAAGGACTATGCTACTATCCATGCCATCACCACCCAAGCTGTAGAAGTACGGCTCACTGAGGACAATGAGAGTTTAGATGGGGAGGATTTTCTTCAAGATGAAGTTCAGATAAAGGATCCCGTCGAGGTGCTCAAGGATCCAATTGAGTCAGTCAAGCAATCTGATCCTCAAGCTACTAAAGAACCCGCTGCTCCCAAGGATAAACCTGTGAGATTCATTCCTCCACCATACAAGCCACCTCTACCATTTCCTGTGAGATTCAAAAAGGATCTTACTGAGAAGTATAGAGCTCTGTTTGCAAAACAAGTCAAGGAGATTGAACTTAGGATGCCTTTGCTTGATGCATTTGCACTTGTGCCTCAATATCAAAAGTTTTTAACTGATTTGGTAACAGAAAGGACCAAAGAGAAGGAGGAGATAGCTAAAGGAGCTCAAGGTAAGGCTCTGGAAGATGAGACAGTAGTACATGTAATAGGTGGAGTTATTTATGAATGCAAAGCTGTTATTCAGAAGATAATTATCCCAAAGAAGCTAGAGGACCCTGGTTCTTTCACCTTGCCTTGTTCTCTAGGTCCATTGGCCTTCAAAAAGTGCATATGTGACCTTGGTGCTTCAGTCAGCCTCATGCCACTCTCTGTAGCTCAAAGGCTAGGATTCAACAAATACAAGTCATGCAACCTCCACTTAATATTGGCTAATAGGACAACTAGACTGCCTCATGGTATACTAGAGAACCTGTCCATCAAAATTGGACAAGCTGAGATTCCTACTGACTTTGTGGTGCTGGAAATGGATGAAGAGCCTAAAGATCCACTAATCCTGGGAAGACCTTTCTTAGCTACAGCTGGAGCAGTCATTGATGTAAAGAAGGGGATGACTGATCTCAATCTAGGTAAAAAGTGATTGAAGAGGAAGATCAGAAAGCTGGGTTTGACATCTTTGAGAGTGTGAATGAGGCAAAAACTGAGGTTTTGGTAACCAAAGAGAAAACTGAAAGTGTCAATCGACCATTCTCCAACTCGAGTGCAGTCGTAACCCTCCCTAACCATCAAGCCCTGCTTCCTAAACCTCACCAACCGCAAGAGTCAAGTCCTCCTGCGCTTTGCAGTTTGTATGAACTCCAAAAGACTAAGATTCTAAGGGATTCAGTGAAAGAGTTAACATGTATGGTTAAGGAGATGAGTGGGCAAAGTTGATATGCTCAAATTGTAATACCCTAATGGTACCAACAACCTTGCAGTTGTAATACTCTAGGGGTCGAATCCACAGAGACTCTAGATCACACAATGGACTTATAAATCTTTTAATTATGCTAAATCAAAATATTAAATTTAAAACAATGGAGAAATATAATTAAAAAGTGTCGTAAATTTAGGGAATTAAAAAGCTAGGCCTAGGAAATTTCTCAGGAAATTACAGAATATTAAATCAATAATTTAATAGGGTTCAAGCAATTTAAATCAGATCTAAATTTAAAATCAGAAAATCCAAATCTCTTTGTAAAGTTCAAGGTTAAAAATCAGCTTTAAAAACAAGTTTAGATTGTTCACAAAATTATTAAATCAAATCTCTTTGCAGGAAATAATTTTGCTCATCAAGAGGTTTTATCAGGAAAATCAATTATACTCTCATATCAATTTATTTTCCTAAAGTATTAATTCTAGGTGATCAATCAAGAATTAATATGAAGAACAACCTAAGATGAAGATCACAAAAGATAATGAACCCTAAAAATAACAGATCTAATAAATCATAAAATCCCTGTGAGAAACCCTGAACCTAACAAGCAAACTAAAAAAAAAATAACAAGCAAACTACTCAGACATATTCAATGAAGACAAAACATCTTTTTTGAATAATAAGCAATAGATATCAAAAGTAAAAGAAGGAGTTCAGGAATTCTTCTCTCGAAGGAGTTCAGATCACTCTCCGAAAAGCTCTCAATATTTCTTCTCTCCAAAAAGGTTGCAGAAAAAATAACTTAGGTCTAAACAATGACCATAAAAATCTTATATATACTAATTTACATGAATGGGGTCTTAATTGCAAATAAGGAAAGCTTGGGAAATTTTTGTAAATCTTCTAGAACTTGTGAGAAAACTTCTGAATCGGTTTGTGGCTCTGTGTCGATCGATGATATCAGTTGCATCGATCGATGCATACTTCTGAATGCGCCTTTCAACTTCATAGCTCAGCCTCAATGTTTGATTAAGCTCCAAATCTTCTTATTTAGCTCAATTATGCTGTCATCCATGTTAAATCCTATAAAGACTCAAAAGACTCTAAAAATACCAAAAAGACTCTATAAATAAGACATATATCATGGCTAAAATCACCTAAAAACCATGATATATCAACTCCCTCAGACTTAGCATTTGCTTGCCCTCAAGCAAAACATAAACTTAGACCTGTGATAGAGGTTTGAAAACGCAGGACCTCATTTTCTTTTTAAAGTAATGCCATGATCATCCAAACCATAATCCATATGCTTAGCAGATAAATCCAAATCAAACCACCATGTACTTCTCCGTTGACATTCGTAGCATCCTAACTCAGAGCAAGAATAAAAATGACTTAATTTAAGTGGAAAAGAAAAACCTATGAGTGGGTTGCCTCCCACTAAGCACTTGTTTTCAGTCATTAGCTTGACTGTGTCGGATCTCAGGCATTTGGTGGATCGGAACATGGCAATGAATGCTTCCGAGAGAATGTCCTCTTCATCCAAGGGGGTGTGTAGGAAAAAGGTACATGAGATCTGCCAAGGATATGAGGAACAGGACCAGGGCGGGACTTAGGAATGGGTGGCTTTCTTTTAAGTCCTGCAAAATCATCAACAGAAGAAACAAACGCTCTAAGATAATCTCGTGGCTCGGTTAACTGCAAAACAGTTTTTGTACCTTTGAAATTCTTATTGATGATAGGAGAAGGTTTGGGAGAAGGAGATGATACCTTGGGCTTACCTGTGGGTTCTGGACTGTGGAATGGTGAGATTTCAGCTTTACAACTGGTCTAGGACTTGTAGCTAAGGAATCAACTCAAGAATCTTTGGTTTTGGACAAGTCCAGGTTGACTCGGGGAGGTGTGTTGATCGATGTTACAGTTGCATCGATCGGTGCTGAGCCTACAACTCGTGTCTCTTCAACGATTCTGCAACTTTCCTCAGCAATCCGTGTTTCCATTACAAAAACATCATCTACCAGCGACTTGTCATGGATCAGAACCTCATCATGGTCTCTAGTACTGATTAGATGATCTCCACTCCAATCCTCAAGCTTAACATCTTGCTTACTTCCTTCATCAATAGTCTCCATCTCTTTGACATACCCAACAGTAATGTCTCCAAGAAGCTTTATGATCGGATTGTCATCAGAAACAACCTCCACAGAAATTTGTCTGACCATCAATAGTGGAAACCCTTTTCAGCTTGTCCATCTCAAAGTTCATAACCAAATCCTTTACATTCAGAGCTATGTGTCCCTTCTTCATATCTATGATGGCACCAGCTGTAGCTAAGAATGATCGTCCTAAGATGAGTGGATCACTAGGCTTTTTGTCATATTCTAGCACCACAAAGTCAGTGGGAATCATGCAATCTCCAATCTGAATTGGAATATCTTCCAAGACACCTTCAGGAATCCTTCTGGATCGATCAGCTATGATAAGAGAGATCTTAGTTGGCTTGAAATCTGTCATCCCAAGTCTCACAGCAACAGAATGGGGCATCAAGTTAATACTAGAACTAAGATCGCAAAGAGAGTGAGCAAATCGTTCTGCAGAGATGGAACAATCAAGTACAAAACTTCCAGGATCTGGTAACTTCTCTGCAATCCTACTCTGAATCACTGCACTTACTTCCTTAGAGACAACAACCTCCTGCTTCTTATCCTTCTTCCTCTGTGGAGGCTGCTTCAACAAAATTGAGCTAACATCCTTTGTAAGCAGTGCTCCTTCCTCAGGACTCAAACCATTGGTGACCAGCCGCTTCACATACCGCTTAATCCCAGGAGAAAACTTCACTACATCAATCAAAGGCATCTCTATCATCACCTTGTCCATCATAGCCTTGCATCTAGCTTCTTCAATCTCCTGTTTGGATCTCCTAGGCATAGGAAAAGGAACCTTCGGTTTATAAACTTGCTCTGAATCGATTGGTGGAGCTTGAACTGAAACCGGAACTGTTCGTGGGATGCGTCGATCGATGGAACAGTTGTGTCGATCGACGCTCGATGGTGATTGCATCGACCGATGCTGCTATCCATCGGTCGATGCTAGTTCCACTACCGTATCATCGTCTCCGTCCTTCACCAAAATGGCATTACAAACATGCTTGGGGTTCGACTCTGTTCTTCTAGAAAGAAGTTCTTCTTGTCTTTTAACAGACCCAACAGTCTGAATTACTTGATTCTCCAGCTTCTTGACATGAGTGTTTAATGCATCGAATTTCCCAGTCAGCTCAGTGTATACATAATCAATCTTCCCATTGAAGTCGACTGTTAACTTCTGTTGACCTTCCAAAATCTGTCCAATCATTGATTCCATCTTGCTCTCTGAATTGGGTGGAGGGAGGGGTTGGTAAGAAGAAGAACCATAAGTCCTTGTAAAGCCTATGTTCTGTTGTTGCTCCTGGTAATCCGGCTTTGGAGTGTAGCTTGAAGAGTTCCCACTGTAAGGTTTGCTGCCCTGCTGGTTGCCAAATTTCCGTGTCTGATATCCAGCTCCATACACATAGTTGACATCTTCTTCTATAGTCTCTGGCTTTGGCTCAAAAGTCTCAACATCTTCAGCAAAATTGACAGACTTCTTTCCCACAAGAAGATTGTGGACTGTATCCAACTTAGCATTCACCACAGCAAATTGATTTGAATCATTGCCTTCATGTGCTCTTTTCCACTTTAGGTCTGCATTCTTGGTACTGTTGCTTGAGGCTAGCCTTTCTATCAACTGTTCAGCTTCATCTGGGTACCTTGTCTTGAAGTTCCCGTCACTAGCAGCATCCAAAGCAATCTGATACCTCCAATCAATCCCGCTGAAGAAGATACTAATCAACTGCACCTCTGAGAACCCATGATGCAGACAGTCTCTCTGAAATGCTTTGAATCTTACCCAAGCAGCTTTGTAAGATTCAATTGGGCCTTGTCTAAAGGTAGAAAGCTTAATCCTCAGCTCATCGGACATCGCATCATCATAGAAATAGTTCAAGAATGCCACCTTGATATCATTCCAGGTCTTCAGAGATCCTGGTTTGAGTTGCCTTAGCCAATGTGAAGCTTGCTCGTGGTCTAGAGGCTTCTCATGCGGCAAGTTCTGGAATGGTCTTTGTCCAACAAGACCAAAGTAGGCAGGCTTCAGCTCAAAATCATTTCTGGAGAATGGAGGAGGGACAATTGCGGAGCGGTTCTCATAGAACAAGTCTAGTCTGTTGAAGTCCGCAAGAGTCTTAACAAGCTCTCCATTGTTGTCCCGTCTAGCCTGATTGTGACCTTCCACGGCTCTGGCATTGTGTCGATCCAAATCTCCTTGTAAAGTTCAAGGTTAAAAATCAGCTTTAATAACAAGTTTAGATTGTTCACAAAATTATTAAATCAAATCTCTTTGCAGTAAATAATTTTGCTCATCAAGAGGTTTTATCAGGAAAATAAATTATACTCTCATATCAATTTATTTTCCTAAAGTATTAATTCTAGGTGATCAATCAAGAATTAATATGAAGAACAACCTAAGATGAAGATCACAGAAGATAATGAACCCTAAAAATAACAGATCTAATAAATCATAAAATCCCTGTGAAAAACCCTGAACCTAACAAGCAAACTATTCAGACATATTCAATGAAGAACAAAACATCTTTTTTGAATAATAAGCAATAGATATCAAAAGTAAAAGAAGGAGTTCATGAATTCTTCTCTCGAAGGTGTTTAGATCTCTCTCCCAAAAGCTCTCAATAGTTATTCTCTCCAAAAAGGTTGCAGAAAAAATAACTTAGGTCTAAACAATGACCATAAAAATCCTATATATACTAGTTTACACGAATGGCGCCTTAATTGCAAATAAGGAAAGCTTGGGCAATTTTTGTAAATCTTCTAGAACTTGTGAGAAAACTTCTGAATCGGCTTGTGGCTCTGTGTCGATCGATGCCATCAGTTGCATCAATCGATGCATACTTCTGAATTCGCCTCTCAACTTCATACCTCAGCCTCAATGTTTGATTAAGCTCCAAATCTTCCTATTTAGCTCCATTATGCTCCCATCCATGTTAAATCCTATAAAGACTTAAAAGACTTTAAAAATACCAAAAAGACTTTGTAAATAAGACTTATATCATGGCTAAAAACACCTAAAAAACCATGATATATCACAAATCAAGAAGCTCCAAGGTACAATGAGAAGTTCTCCACCAAGGAAATTAAGGAAGAGGTTTGGGATAATGAAGAAGAGCAATTCGTTTATTGTTGAACCTGGGCAGAATGTTAAAGAGTATCTAGCTAGACAAGACATTCCAGAGGGGTCTCTGAAGCCTCTCTATGACCCTCCCAAAGCATAAGGAGTATGAAATGTCGAGCTCAAAGACTTTAAACAAGCTCACTTGGGAGGAAGTCCCAAAGGTACTAGTGTAAATATTCTTTAAGATCTGTTTTTGATTCTTGTTTTTAGTTTTCTTGTGTTCAGGAATCTACAGAACCGAGTATGAGCCACAGAAAAGGAAAAGTGAAAGTAGCAGTCAAAAGACCCACTCGACCAGGAACCTCAACACACATGGAACTCGACTTGACCGTCAACTCATCTCACCCGTGACCTGCGCACTCGACCACCATCTTCACTTGTCACTCGAGTCCTCACCTGACCCGGAAAAGACATATCACTCGACCGAGAGGCCCATCACGTGTACCATTCAAGTTCGTTTCTCTTCACGCGCTGCCATCCCACTCGATCACTGTGTTGTTCCACTCGATGCACTGCCACTCGACTGACACCGTGAAGTGTCCCTCGAGTCACCACCCATCCACTCGACCGCCGGAGCTTCCACCATGCTCGAGTCGTCGCATCAAATTGCGGAACCTTGCGAGCTCTTCACCCGTGAACCAGTCCGACTCGACCACCATCGAGTCAAGGTGCCTCGACTCGACCGACGTTACCTCGTTCGGCTCATCTCCGGAAAACCATCGTCGACTCGATCCGTCACAATCCTTCGAGGAGTTTCAAGGATAGAGCTTCCTCAAGTCATCGGTCGGTGCATCGTTCAGCAGCTCAAGGTGAGCAAGAGGTTGAGCAGCAGAATGAAGCTCAGGGTGATTATCAGGACATGCACGCGGTTGAGCAGCAGATTGAGCTTCAAGGTGATTATCAGCCTACAGAGGTTGTTGTGCTAGTCTCGGACCATGGTGAGTCCGGAGTCAATTACATGCAGTGTGACGAGCCGCAGAACATTTATCAGATCACGCAAGAGATTGAGCAGCAAGTCGACCAAGTAGCTGAGGTCACTCCTGCAGATCCAACACAAACTGAGGGAGAGAGTCAGTTTCACGCTCCTCCTTTGGCGAGCACCGACTCATTCTTCTACTACTGAGGTACTCCTACCTTTCCTTTGTATATACCATTTCATTCATGCATTGTTTTTGTTGTGACTCTCAAATCATTCTGCGAATTTTTCTTACACAAGATACTGTGTAATTAAAGTTTGGTGGAGAGTTTGAGATGATGTATCTGATATTGTTTTTTTGTGATTCTTATTTCATATTTTTGTATCATATCATGTTTGAGCCTGTATTCATTTATTTGCATAGAAAAACCAAAAAAATTTGAAAAAAATTCGAAAATATCTACAAATACAGAGTGTTCATGTAGTTTGTATTTGCATATTAGGATTGAATCTAGTGTTATTCATATAGGGTTATTGCATTTAACATAGGGGTTGATGATGATTGTAATCTTGTTAGCATGTTGGATTCAATAGGATAGGGTCAAGGCCCTCGTTATTAGTTCTTTGATGCTTGTTGATTGAACTTGAAATGTATGACTGAACTAGGTTTTGAATTCTTGAAATTACATTCTGTCTTGATTGAAGCATGTTTTGAATTGACGTGATTCCCTATCTATCTGAACCTAATCCTGACTTGTAATTATCTTGTTATGCATTGAAGTCGAACTCATGGATACCATATACATAATTGGATTGTCTTTCACATTTTTACCACCCTTGTCAATCCAAGTAGCTGATTCCCATCTTTGGAACAGTTCCCCGCACCCTTAACCAACCGTTCTTTCAAGCCAATTGTATTCTTGAGTGTCAGGCCTTTT
>NC_025695.1:23063788-23073378 GCF_000633955.1 Camelina sativa | reverse complement strand
ATGCATTGAAGTTGAACTCATGGATACCATATACATACTTGGATTGTCTTTCACATTTTTACCACCCTTGTCAATCCAAGTAGCTGATTCCCATCTTTGGAACAGTTCCCCGCACCCTTAACCAACCGTTCTTTCAAGCCAATTGTATTCTTGAGTGTCAGGCCTTTTCCAAGTCGAGCTTGTTAGAAAGTGTTAGGTTCTAACCGACAAGAGTAGGATCCTGTGTAGTTCTACTTCGTGTTATCCGGACTAGTAGGACTAGGTGAGAACTCGATTTTGGGTATTGGGTATGGATTTGTGCAGAAAAGTAAAGAGTAAAAGAGAAAGTATTTAGGAGGGGGATGTGTTTTCAAGGTTTACAAGTCTAGTGAAGAATTTGGGTTGAACAAAGTAAAAGAGTATTGGTTCTGGGCGTGAAATAAAAAGATTAGACAAAGAAGAGAAATTCAAATGCTTAAGATGTCTAAAGTCCTTAGAAGAAAAGAAAGAGAACCATAATGATAATGAAGATTTCCCAATCTGCTAGAATGATAAGAAGTTATCTCCTCCTAAGACTAAGTGCGAAGAGTAAGAGAATGGGTTTGAGATGATGTTTCTGATGAAGGGTAGATAGGACCAACTTCTGGATTAGAATGTTAGGGCTGAATTTCCTTGGGTACATTTGGGTAGACAAGGCGCTACTCTTGTATGTATTAGTTGGTTTCAACTTTTAGCCTTCTCTTAAGCTCAACTCCTTTTTATGAGAGAACCTTGTTCTGTATTGATAAAACCACTTGAGAAGGAGACCGTCTTTGTCTCTGACCTTTTATCTTGGCCAAATGAGTTCAATGACATTGCTTAACTTGATTCATGGTTCTCTGTTAATGAATGTTAAAGGGAACAATGGATAGGATTCCATGTGTAGATTAAAGATTCGAATCGTTTCAGGTTGTGACGAACTTGTCTAAAGTTTCTAAATAAAGTTCCCTCACCATGCATCATAGAATTAAAAACAAGAACCTTGATTCTAACTACTCAATTCAGCATGTTTTAGGTTCTGAGACCCCATCTTCACAACTTTTTTCCATACTTTGTTCTTGATCGTTTGCTTGAGGGCAAGTAAAGAATAAGTTTGGGAGAGTTGGTATGTCTATACTTTGTCTCTCCTTAGCATATATGTATCATGCATTTAACTAGGATAACTCATTGTTGTGCATCATTTTCTAGTCTCTTTTATACACTTTGCATGTTTAGGTAGTTCTTGCATCATCTTTGCATACATTGTGCATTTTGGAGTATTTCAGGTGTTTAGGAGATGTCCTGACTGTTGGAACCAAATAGAGGCTAAGACATGTGACTCGACCAAGCATGCTCGGAATGGACGTCATGCGACTCGACCTACACTACCCAGCGACCCAACCTTCCACATCTTTGGTTGAGCCGAGTAAAAATTTTACTTTGGGATCCAGCTTTCGGCGTCTTCATCAAAATTGTAGGGCATTGAGTCATCTTTCTAATGCCAATTATTTCAAGCCAATCAGAGGCGTGGTTCAAGAGTTATCATTATTTTAGTGGATGCATATACACCCAGCCCGAGCCGACATCACTCCACTCGACCCAGATCGAGCCGACCACCCTCCACTCGACCCAGATCGAGCCGACCACCCTCCACACGACCCAGCTCGAGCCGACATCACCCCACTCGACCTCGTTCGAGCCAACCTCCCCGTGCATCACTCGAGTCACCTCGTTCGAGCCAACCTCCCCTCGCTTCTACTCGACCCAGTCCACTCGCTCGACTGACGTCCACGATGAGATTGCATTCCACTCGACCGCCGTCGAGTCCTCACCTGGAGAAGAAGACATCTCACTCGATCTAGCTTGAGTCGCCTTGCCAAACCACTCGATGTGCACCGACTCGATCGCACATGTTAGGAAGAAAGACGCTCCGTCTCACACGCTTCAGGAGATTCCCAAACCGACTCTTTACCTTGTTGCTTTATGTTTTAGGGCTTTCCATGTTTGACTATATATGCATTTTGTTAAGTCTTTGCCCAAGAAATCTTTTTTTACCTTGTTTTTGTTTCTTTTCGTTAAGGTTTACCTAGCACCTTAAACGTTTTGAGACTTTGTAATCCGACATCTTGGAGTTTATTCAGTTTTTGCATTTGATTTCTTCTACAAAGTTGTTAATCCCATTCTTATCTATCTAATGATGCTTGATTCAATGTTTTCTGAGTTTGTATTGTTGATGATGATTTCTAAATCCGAGTAGTGTTAGAGTTCTTGAGGATGAGATAGATTAGGTGGAGGATCTTAGTATGTAGGGTGTTTAAGCTTTGATTAGTATGATTCCCTTCTCGACTAGAGTTAGAAATACTAGTTTCTCTCTGATCAATTGGAACTAGGTCTTAGACATTTCCACACCCAAAAGGTGTTTGATGAAATGTCTGACCAACTAGTGCTAGAGACTTACGATCATAGCCTAAGAGATTAGTTGGCTAGGATGTTTGTTGACGTGAATGACCTTGTTTGTCATGCCTGCTTGATCATGTTTCTCTAGCGAGAGCTAGGTTTGGAAGTGGTTGACTCTAATTAGCTTCAGTCAAGAGATTGGATTAGCTAAGTCGTGATATTCATTATTTAGGGATAGTTTGCTTCTGACATGTTAAACACTCTGTAGACTAGGATACTCCACCGACATCAATTACTCCCATCCTTAGGATCTCTATCTTCCTGATTGATATTGCATTCCTGAGACTGTTTCGGTTCTTGTTGTTTAGTTCATGCTTAGACTCGTTTTTCGTTTTTACTCTTGTTTACTTCTTGTCATACATTTTCGTTTCTAGTTCTGTAGTTTATTTTCGTTTTGCATTCTGATCACTCTAGTATTGTTAGACATAAAACCACTCTTGAATTGGCTTGACTTGCGATTTCTTGATTGCATCTCAATTGTTAGTAAATGTTCCCAACTGGATTGACACCTTAAGTATTACAACTGCATAAGGTTAATTGAACCTGCTAGGATAGACACAAAAATCTAGTATCATAAACAAAACTATAAAGATGCAGAATGTAAACTAAATGAAACAGGAATGAAACAGAAAGTAAACTAAGCAACCCAGATGGTGCTCGATCAAGCACGCGACCGTGTGTGTGGTCGAGTGACTAGGTCGAGTGGAGTAATACGAATAACATATGCTATTTTAACAACTTAAATAGAAGCAGAAAGCAATGAAACAAGACTAGATGCAATAACAGACAATCAAATAAGAAAGTAGGCTCCTAGGGATGGATTCATGGGTTGGTGTTCAAACTGTGGCTATCTAAACTGGTCAACAAACCTCAATCAAACATGTGCTATCTCTATACAATGATCTTAAAGGCTTACTAATCCACTCTCATGACAGAAGTAATCAAGTTTAGTAACATCCTAACCCAACTCTCGTTGGTGAAACCATACTAAACAGGCTTTAAGAATCAGACCATTATTTGTCAAAAATCTTCTTAGAGCACATCTAATCTAGAAGAGGTATATTATCAAACAAGCTTTACCAATCCAAACATCCACAACCCTAAACCAGCCTAATCCATCCCTAGAATCCTAACTCACTACTCAGATCAACAAGACATTACAATAATAAACTCAAACCCAGAAATTAATGAAACTAACATGATAAGGTAGATAAAAGAAATATCTTTAACTTAATACAAATTAGCAAACTCAGATTCCCAATACCCAGAAAGTTATGAAGCTTACAAAGTATGAAAATCTGGAAAAAAGTAAGAACAAAAGTGCCAAATGATGATGAAAGATGCTAAAAACCCAAAAAGGGTAAAAACTAGGTTTTTTGGTGGCTACCGATATATTTCAGACCTAATCTGACTTGTGGGAGGGTACAAGAGATATTTATAGGATAAGAGAGAAGCCTTAAATTAGCTAGCAGACAAAATAGAGAGGCGGCTTGATGTGCTCGACCATGCACGGTCGAGTGCCTATGGTCGGGTGCTTCATTCCTCTGTTTCTTCATTGGTTGAGTCCCTCAGCATCACACGGTCGAGTGTCTTCAGGTGTGGTGGTTGAGTGGCCTTTAAACCTTGGTTTTCTTCTTGCTTCAGCCTCTATCTGCTTCACTGGTTGCACTTTACTCCTGTTCAGCTCTTTTCCATGCTCCTTAGGGTCCAAATCACCTGTGTATACATGAAACAATGCAAATACAATGCAAATCCTATTCTAATGCATAAACTGAGCCTTAACTACATAAAAGTGATAAAACTAGCTAGTAAACCATGTAAAAGATGTAGATAAACTATGGTAAAACATGGTAAAATATAATCAGTTTAAGCCCAACAACCTGTCTTATAGAAGCACAAATGTGGCCAACCCTCAAGATCAGGTTTGTCCACCTCCACCGCCACAACAGCACAACACTTATATCCCAAAGCAGCAACAACAAGGTTACTAGGCTCCAATGTGTCCCCCACCAGGGTTTCAGCCCAACCAAGCCGAGGAACCAATCTTAAGAACTCTAATGCAGGAGTTGTTGCTTAACCAAGCAAGTGGTCAGATGGAAACAACAAAGAAGTTTGTTGAGATCAACCAGAGGATAGATTCTAACTATAATGACTTGAACATCAAGTTTGAGAGCTTGAATTCAAAAGTAAAGTTCATGGAGAGCATTCTGGCCTCAACTTCAGCTCTTAAGCCTAATCAACTGCCTGGAAAAGCTATTCAAAACCAAAGAGAATACACAACCAAGGCTATCTTTGTTCCTGAGGACAATATCACTGGGGACAGTGAAGTTCAAGATGGTGAGGATATTCCTGGTAAGCCTACCAGATACATTCCTCCAGCATATAAATCACCTCTGCCATTCCCAGGGCGTTTCAAAGAACAAATGCTTAGGAAACTCAAAGAAAATCTTGAGCAGAAGGATTTGATGGCTATTCAACATGAAGTGATTGTTGAGAAGAAAGAAGAGGAGAGAGGACCTGCTTTGGAACAGTATGACCATTATCCTCTCTATAAAGGCATGTTACTTGATATATCAAAACAGAAGGCTAAGAATCAAGCCAAGAGGGATCTAAAAGATATAGTAACAGCTGTGATTCCAACCAAACTTGAAGACCCATGCTCATTCAATCTACCATGCTCACTGAACTATATGCACTTCAAGAAGTGCTTATGTGACCTTGGAGCCTCTGTAAGTGTTATGCTCTTCTCAATAGCAGAAAAGCTAGTATATGAAGAATTCAGGCCAAGTAACCTCTATATAAGTCTAGCTGATGGTTCTAAGAAGGATGTGGTTGGTAAACTGGAGAAATTTCCAGTGAAGATAGGCAAGGCCATAATACCAACTGATTTCATCATCATAGAGATGGAAAAGGAGCTTGATGATCCTATCATCCTTGGGAGACCATTTTTGGCTACAGCTGGAGTTGTTATTGATGTTAAAAAGAGTATGATCATCCTGGACATTGCTGAAGGGTTGACTATGAAGTTTGATATCAAGAATCCATCAAGTCAACCCACCATTGGAGGTCAACCCTTTATTATAGAAGAGAAAGCTGATGTTGAGTCTTTTAAAGAAGAAATGGACTCCAAGGCCAAGGTTTCAGCAAATGAGGGATCTGTTCAAGACCTCAAGGTTTCAGTTCAAGAGTTGACTGATCTAGTGAAGGATCTCCAAGTGCAACTCAACAAGAAGTCTCTAAGGAAAGCAAGGTCAAGGTTTAAGTTCAAGAATAAACAAGGTTCAAGTGTTAAGGAAGTTGTGACCAAGAACAAGGTTCATGGTGATCAAATTGAACCAGGGGGACCTCATCACCTCTCTGGACTCAAAACCAAGCCTGAAAAGGCACCAAAAGTCAAGCTTAGTGACTTTAAACAAGCTCACTAGGGAGGAAGTCCCTAAGGTATCTTTGTAAATAAGTTTAATTTCTTTGTGTTTTTTATGTTTTTCTTTTATATTTGTGTTGGGCAGGCTTTTATATAGGATCATAAGTGTTTTAAAAAGTTTTGGACTTGTGGAGAAGGTGTTTAAAGGCCACTCGACCAGGCCTTAAGAAGCACTTGATCGAGCACTGTAGAAGCTAATAATCTTTAACTTCTTTTATTTACGACCAAAATAAATAAAATAAATATTTTTAAGAACTAATAATACAAATTTAATAAAATAAGTATTTTTAAAAACTAATAATATAAATTTAAGTATAAATATTTATTCTAAAATATTGAGACTACCATTTGGAAAAGATAATTTATATAAATTATAAAATTTATTTTTCATTCAATCCATAATAATTATTTTAATACAACAAAAACTAATAACTTAATAATCCGGTAAATTACTTTGGGATCCACCAATATCGCTAAAATATTTAATTTAAATAAAAATAATAATTTTATGAAAGTGTTACAAATATAAAGTAAAATGGNCTCTTAATCTTTAACTTCTTTTATTTATGACCAAAATAAATAAAATAAATATTTTTAAGAACTAATAATACAAATTTAATAAAATAAGTATTTTTAAAAACTAATAATATAAATTTAAGTATAAATATTTAGTCTAAAATATTGAGACTACCATTTGGAAAAGATAATTTATATAAATTATAAAATTTATTTTTCATTCAATCCATAATAATTATTTTAATACAACAAAAACTAATAACTTAATAATCCGGTAAATTACTTTGGGATCCACCAATATCGCTAAAATATTTAATTTAAATAAAAATAATAATTTTATGAAAGTGTTACAAATATAAAGTAAAATGGGTTAGTTTGCAATTTTTATAAATAAAAGGTGTTAATTGAAAAATAAAAAAGAATCTATTTGGAATATTCTTTTTTAGAGGAAAAAATAGAGAAAACCATTGGAGCAAATCTCTCCTCTATTATAGAGGAAAAAATAGGGAAAACCATTGGAGATGGTCTAAATAGGTTTAATTTCTTTGTGTTTTTTATATTTTTCTTTTATGTTTGTGTTGGGCAGGCTTTTATATAGGATCATAAGTGGGTTTAAAAAGTCAGACCCCTTGTGGAGAAGGTGTTTAAAGGCCACTCGACCAGGCCTTAAGAAGCACTCAACAAAATTGTCGATCATCCGGTTTCAGTTCAAACTCCACCAATCGATTCAGAGCAAGTTTATAAACCGAAGGTTCCTTTTCCTAAGCCTAGGAGATCCAAACAGGAGATTGAAGAATCTAGATGCAAGGCTATGATGGACAAGGTGATGATAGAGATGCCTTTGATTGATGCAGTGAAGTTTTCTCCTGGGATTAACTGGTATGTGAAGCGGATGGTCACCAGTGGTTTGAGTCCTATGGAAGGAGAACTGCTTACAAAGGATGTTAGCTCAATTTTGTTGAAGCAGACTCCACAGAGGAAGAATGATAAGAAGCACGAGGTGGTTGTCTCTAAGGAAGTAAGTGCAGTGATTCAGAGTAGGATTGCAGAGAAGTTACCAGATCCTGGAAGTTTTGTACTTGATTGTTCTATCTCTGCAGAACGGTTTGCTCTCTTTGCGATCTTGGTTCTAGTATTAACTTGATGCCCCATTCTGTTTCTATGAGACTTGGGATGACAGATTTCAAGCCAACTAAGATCTTTCTTATCTTAGCTGATCGATCCAGAAGGATTTCTGAAGGTGTCTTGGAAGATATTCCGGTTCAGATTGGAGATTGCATGATTCCCACTAACTTTGTGGTGCTGGAATATGACAAAGAGCCTAGTGATCCACTCATCTTAGGACGATCATTCTTAGCTACAACTTGTGCCATCATAGATGTGAAGAAGGGACACATAGCTCTGAATGTAGAAGATTTGGTTATGAACTTTGAGATGGACAAGCTGAGAAGGATTTCCACTATTGATGGTCAGACATTTTCTATGGAGGTTGTTTCTGATGACAATCCGATCATAAAGCTTCTTGGAGACATTACTGCTGGGAATGTCAAAGAGATGGAGACTGTTGAGGAAGGAAGTAAGCAAGCTGTTAAGCTTGAGGATTGGAGTGGAGATCATCTAATCAGTACTAGAGACCATGATGAGGTTCTGATCCATGACAAGTCGCTGGTAGATGATGTTTTTGTAATGGAAACACGGATTGCTGAGGAAAGTTGCAGAATCGTTGAAGAGACATGAGTTGCAGGCTTAGCATCGATCGATGCAGCTGTAGCATCGATCAACACACCTCCACGGGTCGACCTGGACTTGTCCAAAACCAAAGATTCTCGAGTTGATTCCTTAGCTACAAGTCCTAGACCAGTTGTAAAGCTGAAATGTCACCATTCCACATTCTAGAACCCACAGGTAAGGCCAGGGTATGCATCTCCTTCTCCCAAACCTTCTCATATCATCAATAAGAATTTCAAAGGTACAAAAACTGTTTTGCAGTTAACCGAGCCACGAGATTAACGTAGAGTGCTTGTTTCTTCTGTTGATGATTTTGCAGGACTTAAAAGAAAGCCACCCATTCCTAAGTCCCTCCCTGGTCTTGTTCCTCATATCCTTGGCAGATCTCATGTACCTACTGCCTACACACCCCCTTGGATGAAGAGGACATTCTCTCGGAAGCATTCATTGCCATGTTCCGATCCACCGGATGCCTGAGATCCGACACAGTCAAGCTAATGACTGAAAACAAGCTCTTAGTGGGAGGCAACGCACTCATAGGTTTTTCTTTTCCACTTAAATTGAGTCATTTTTATTTTTGCTTTGAGTCAGTTTGAATTTGTATTGAATTATGAACTTATATCTATCATGTTGCGTTTTATCTTGTGTTTGAGTGATTCTTAGCATTGCTAACATCCAAGGAAAGAGAAAAACACAAATTAATCGCAGCTAACTCAGGAGTAATGTTCGAACTCTCTGCATCTGCAGAGTGCATCGACCGACACACCATCAGCATCGGTCGACACAGAACATCCAGATTGGTAAACCGATTTTGTTCACAATTTCAATACTTATTCGTTTTTGTTTATATTTCTTCGCCAATCTCTTACTTGATAACACTGGGGACAGTGTTGTTGAAGTCTGGGGGAGGTAGTTACTAACTACGTTTTTGTTTTTGAGCGTCATTCCAAAAAAAAAAAAGTTGTTTTGTTGAGTCAAAATTTTTGTTGGGAACTATGATTTTTCTTTTTAGTGTACTGCCTTGGTTGATTAATGCTGCAGATTGAATCCAGAATCCGACTAATGAAAAATCCAAAGGCTGACCAGTAAACCCGAGACATCCAAATTTCCAATAGAATCCACAAATGCCTGAGGTAATTTCTGTACTTTTCTTTTTATCTCATCAAGGATATTGATGTTCATAGAGCTTGACTCCTTGTTCATACTTGACAAGTAAGATTTCAGAAAAGAAAAAAATGGTACTCCTCTCCCTTATTTAAAGTTGAAATATTTTTCCTGAGAGCTTTGTTTTTTTAAAAAAAGAATGAATAAAAGATGAAATGATTTTGATCAGTTTAGAGGGGTAGGTAAATTACCTATGACCTCATTATTCTACTCTTGAGTCAAATGATCACACAAAGCTTGGAAGCGAGGGGTAAGTAAATTACCGATGACCCCATTATTCACCTACAACTTTGAGAAAAAAAAA
>NC_025695.1:23058280-23062323 GCF_000633955.1 Camelina sativa | reverse complement strand
TTTATCTGCTAAGCATATGGATTATGGTTTGGATGATCATGGCATTACTTTAAAAAGAAAATGAGTTCCTCCGTTTTCAAACCTCTTTCACAGGTCTACGTTTATGTTTTGCTTGAGGGCAAGCAAAGGCTAAGTCTGGGGGAGTTGATATATCATGGTTTTTAGGTGTTTTTAGCCATGATATATGTCTTATTTATAGAGTTTTTGGTATTTTTAGAGTCTTTTGAGTCTTTATAGGATTTAACATGGATGAGAGCATAATGGAGCTAAATAAGAAGATTTGGAGCTTAACCAAACATTGAGGCTGAGCTATGAAGTTGAGAGGCGAATTCAGAAGTATGCATCGATCAATGCAACTGATGGCATCGATCGACACAGAGCCACAAGCCGATTTAGAAGTTTTCTCACAAGTTCTAGAAGATTTACAAAAATTGCCCAAGCTTTCCTTATTTGCAATTAAGGCCCCATTCGTGTAAATTAGTATATATAGGATTTTTATGGTCATTGTTTAGACCTAAGTTATTTTTTTTGCAACCTTTTCGGAAAGAAGAAGTATTGAGAGCTTTTCGGAGAGAGATCTGAACTCCTTCGAGAGAAGAATTCCTGAACTCCTTCTTTTACTTTTGATATATATTGCTTATTATTCAAAAAAGATGTTTTGTTCTTTATTGAATATGTCTGAGTACTTTGCTTGTTAGGTTCAGGGTTTTTCACAGGGATTTTATGATTTATTAGATCTGTTATTTTTAGGGTTCATTATCTTCTTTGATCTTCATCTTAGGTTGTTCTTCATATTAATTCTTGATTGATCACCTAGAATTAATACTTTAGGAAAATAAATTGATATGAGAGTATAATTGATTTTCCTGATAAAACCTTTTGATGAGCAAAATTATTTCCTGCAAAGAGATTTGATTTAATAATTTTGTGAACAATCTAAACTTGTTTTTAAAGCTGATTTTTAACCTTGAACTTTACAAAGAGATTTGGATTTTCTAGTTTTAAATTTAGATCTGATTTAAATTGCTTGAACCCTATTAAATTATTAATTTAATATTCTGTAATTTCCTGAGAAATTCCCTAGGCCTAGCTTTTTAATTCCCTAAATTTACACCACTTTTTAATTATGTTTCTCCCTTGTTTTTAATTTAATATTTTGATTTAGCATAATTAAAAGATTTATAAGTCTATTGTGTGATCTAGAGTCTCTGTGGATTCGACCCCTAGAGTATTACAACTGCAAGGCTGTTGGTACCATTAGGGTATTACAATTTGAGCATATCAATTTCTCTACTCGTCTCCTTCACCATAGCTGTTAACTCTTTCACTAAATCCCTTAGAATCTTAGTCTTTTGGAGTTCATACAAACTGTCAAGCGCAGGAGGACTTGACTCTTGCGGTTGGTGAGGTTTAGGAAGCAGGGCTTGATGGTTAGGGAGGGTAACGACTGCACTCGAGTTGGAGAATGGTCGAGTGACACTTTCAGTTTTCTCTTTGGTTACCAAAACCTCAGTTTCTGCCTCATTCACACTCTCAAAGATGTCAAACCCAGCTTTCTGATCTTTCTCTTCAATCACGAAGGTCTGCCCATCAATAGTTGGTTTCTTCTTAGAATCCTTGATATCAAACTTCATCTTGAAGTTTTTACCCAGATTGAGATCAATCATCCCCTTCTTTACATCAATGACTGCTCCAACTGTAGCTAAGAAAGGTCTTCCCAGGATTAGTGGATCTTTAGGCTCTTCATCCATTTCCAGCACCACAAAGTCAGTAGGAATCTCATCTTGTCCAATTTTGATGGGCAGGTTCTCTAGTAGACCATGAGGCAGTCTAGTAGTCCTATTAGCCAATATTAAGCAGAGGTTGCATGACTTCTATTTTTGTTGAATCCTAGCCTCTGAGCTACAGAGAGTGGCATGAGGTTGACTGAAGCACCAAGGTCACATAGGCACTTTTTGAAGGCCAATGGACCTAGAGAACAAGGCAAGGTGAAAGAACCAGGGTCCTTTAGCTTCTTTGGGATAATCATCTTCAGAATAACAGCCTTGCATTCATGAATAACTCCACCTATGACATGTACTACTCTCTCATCTTCCACAGCCTTAGCTTGAGCTCCTTTACCTATCTCTTCCTTCTCTTTGGTCCTTTCTGTTACCAAATCAGTTAAAAACTTTTGATATTGAGGCACAAGTGCAAATGCATCAAGCAAAGGCATCCTAAGTTCAATCTCCTTGACTTGTTTTGCAAACAGAGCTCTATACTTCTCAGTAAGCTCCTTTTTGGATCTCACTGGAAATGGTAGAGGTGGCTTGTATGGTTGAGGAATGAATCTCACAGGTTTATCCTTGGGAGCAGCGGGTTCTTTAGTAGCTTGAGGATCAAATTGCTTGACTGACTCAATTGGATCCTTGAGCACCTCGACGGGATCCTTTATCTGAACTTCATCTTGAAGAAAATCCTCCCCATCTAAACTCTCATTGTCCTTAGTGAGCCGTACTTCTACAGCTTGGATGGTGATGGCATGGATAGTAGCATAGTCCTTAGGGTTTTGAACTGCTTTTCCAGGTAGTTGGCCAGGTGTTGGGGTAGAAGTAGAAGCAGTCTTGCCGTCCATATACTTCATCTTTAAGTTAAGAGCTTCAAACTTGACATTCAGATCATTGTATGAACACTACATTCACTGACTGAGTTCAGCAAGCTTCTTGGCAGCTTCCAGAGAACCACTAGCTTGACCTTGAAGAATTAGTTGCATCATGTGCTTCATTTCTTGATCAGGAGCGTGAGTAGGCTGAACTTGTTGAGGTGCAAATCTTGGCGGTGGTCCTGAAGAAGCTTGGTAACCTTGCTGGAACTGTTGTTTAGGCACGAATCCTTGATGGTAAGGCACAAAAGGTTTTTGCTGTCCTTATTGTTGCTGCTGAGGAGGGTACACTTGATCATGTGGATTTGCAACGTTGTTACTCCTATAAGACAAATTGGGGTTCGTCTTATAGGGGTTGTAACCCTTGTTGTATCCACCTTGATTTTGGACGTAGCTGATCTCTTCAGACTGTTCACCCTCCCCATCTTGAACTTGGAAAGGGTCATCCTCAGATACGAAGTGGGCGCTTTTCTGCTGACTTAGCAAGATGCAAGGCCAAGGTTTCAGCTAATAAGGGATCTGTTCAAGACCTCAAGGTTTCAGTTCAAGAGTTGACTGATCTAGTGAAGGATCTCCAAGTGCAACTCAACAAGAAGTCTCTAAGGAAAGCAAGGTCAAGGTTTAAGGTCAAGAATAAACAAGGTTCAAGTGTTAAGGCAGTTGTGACCAAGGAGCAGTTGTACTCTCTATGGCAAACCATTGGTGATGATAGGCCATACTACTCCTCCAAAACTAAGAGTTCCAAGATTAGAATTCCGGTCCTAAGGTACTTCCACAAGGCTCTAGCTAACACTATTTTTGCTAAAAAGGAGACTGGGAATTTGAATGAGGGAGAGCTCAAGATGATAGATATGACACTCTATGGTGTTATGGACAAAGCAAGAGATGGGGTCACCATTTGTGGGAGTAGAGTGCCAACTGACTTTTCCATGGTCCTCATTGACCAAATGATATACTACAGAAGTTGGGTCAGCAAGTTATACAAGAAGAGCTTAACTGTAGTTCTATGCATTGGAGGTATCATCACTCCAATCCTTGTGGCTGCTAATGTACCACTTCAATCTGAGAAGACCAAACCAAGGTTGATTAATGTGCCATATCTCACCACTGCCCTGATCCTAGCCAAAGAGAAGCATCAAGGGAGACACTTGTTCAACTTTGATCACCCAACAGTAGGAAAAGCTCAGTTTTTCCTGCCTAACCAAGAAGCAACAACAATAAGTGAAGGGCTTAACATTGATTTCTGGCCAGCAGTTGAGCTACTGTTTGATAGAAAAACCCCATTTGCAGAAGACTAAGCTGAAGATGTTAATATGGCTGAAGGAGAGGAGCAGTTCTACTTTGAAGAATATGAGCCCTAGCCAAGAGATAATAGAGGAGTGAGAGAGACAGCCAAGAGGGT
>NC_025695.1:23040993-23057346 GCF_000633955.1 Camelina sativa | reverse complement strand
TGAGCTACTATTTGATAGAACAACCCCATTTGCAGAAGACCAAGATGAAGATGTTAATATGGCTGAAGGAGAGGAGCAGTTCTACTTTGAAGAATATGAGCCCTAGCCAAGAGATAGTAGAGGAGTGAGAGAGACAGCCAAGAGGGTGACACTCCTTCAAAAGTGTAATAAGTGGCATGGTAAGACCATCAATACTTTGAAGAGTAAGGTGAAAAAGATGTCTAAGTCAATAAGGGGCATGAAGAAAGAGATTGCTGAGTTGAAGAGTGAAAACTCATCCCTAGTGCATTTTGAGCATTTGAGGAGGAGTAGCTCCACTAGTGCCATGCCTAGGGCTGAAAATCCAATGGAACCTTCAGGAGCTTCATCATTTGAGCCATTTCAGAGGAGAAGAGGTCCAATTCACACATAACAGCAGTTTCCGAGGCACTCGACCAGTGCACTCGAACTAGCACTCGACCGAGCACCCTCAATGCATTCTGCCGAGCACTTGCCTAGACCTCCATATGGCTTCCCAGCTCAACCAGGTTATCCAAGCTACCCCTATGGCCAAGTTTACCCTCTTTACCAGCCTCAATACTATGTGAACCCTGCTTTCATGCAACAAACCTACTATGGTCAGCCAGGACAAGCATTATACCCACCACCACCCACTCGACTAGGCCGCTCGAGCAGGCACTCGACTGGGCACCAATCCGGAGTCATAGTCGAGTACCTCCCCCCTCTCCACTAGAAGTTCAAATGGGCATGAATGATGCTGTAGATGACTTCTTCCACAACCCATGAGGTACCAACAACACCTATCTCATTGTTTATACCATTTCATTTCATATAATGTTTGTTTTAGTTCTTAAATTATCTTTTAAATTTTTATTACACAAGGGACTGTGTAATTTAAGTTTGGGGGACGGTTTAAGACAGCATTTGACATTTTTTTTTTCTTATTTAAAATTTTTAGCATAAACATGTTAGTACTTGCATTTCATCTAAGGCATAGAAAAACCCTAAAAAATTTTAAAAAAAATTCCACAAAAATCTTTAAAAAAAAACAGAGTGTTCATGTAGTACTTTGATGCTAGTTGAGTGGTTAGAAACGTAAGTTTGAACCAAGTTNTTCTGGTTTAAATTGAAGCGTGTTGTGATTTGATATCATTTCCTACTTATAAGAACCTAATATTGACTTTTAATTGTCAGTTTGTGCATTGCTTTAAACTCATGGATATTTTTTACATATTTGGATCATCTTTCCCCTTGTTTACCACTCTTGTTGATCCAAGTAGCTGGTTTCATCATAAAATCAGTTTTCCCAACCTATAACCAACTTTTCTTTCAAGCTATGTTTATTCTTGTGTGTGAGGCCTATTTTGGGATTGATCTTGGTAGAAATTGTTAGGCTTGAGCTGACTGGAATAAAGCCTTGTGTAGTTCTAGTTTGCATTTTTCAAACTAGATAGGACTAGGTGGTTTAATTTCTGGGTTTGGGACTTGGTTTGTTTGAAAAAGACAAGAAAAGAGGGAAAAGAGAAAGAAAAGGGTGAAGTGTTTAGGAGAGAAGTGTGTTTAAGTAAATTTAAGCTCTAAGTGAAAGAATGGGGTGGTATAAAAGTTATAAATAAGGTTCTGGTCAAAGAAAAGAAATAAAGAAAAAAAGGGTCTAGTAAAAAGCTTTATGACTTGGGAATCAAGTAAGAAAGAGAACCTTAGTTTTTAAGAAAAGAAACCTCCATTCCACTAGAGAAATCTAGTAATAAACCTTTCCTAGACTTAAAAACAAAAGAGAAAAAGGGTAAAAGAGAAGAGATGAAGTTAAAGGGTAGAACTAGGACCATTTGGGATTAGAATGTTAGGATCAAACACTTTGGGTACCTTTGGATAGGTAAGGTTTTGTTCTTGTATTTGTCTAAATGTTTTTACCTTTAGTCTTCTTCTAAAGCTCAATCCACTTTTTGTGAGAGAAACCTTGTTATTGATAAGCCCCACTCTAAAGAGAGACCATCTTTGTTTCTAAACCCTTATTACCAAGTCAAATGAGTTTAAACATTGTATAATCTGATTCATGTTCTTGTTTAATGAATGTTAAAGGAAATAATTGATTTGAATGCATGTGGAATTCTAAGGCTTGAATCAGTTAAGGTTCAGAAAAGCTTGTCTAAAATCTTTAAGTATAGCTCATTCACCTTGCATCATAGTATTAGTAACTTGGACATTGACTCTAGCTAGTCTATTAACAGGTTTTAGGTTCTGAGATCCCACTTTCAAACCTCTCTACCTACTTATGTCTTGTTTATTTGCTTGAGGGCAAGCAAAGACAAAGTTTGGGGGAGTTGATGTGCATATATCCTCGGGTTGGCAAAGAATGTATCAGGAGAGAATTCCTCTCAATGGTATGTAGCTCAGCAAGTGGAACAGGAAGAACAGAAGGGTTAAAGTGTAATATTGCTTCAGCATGGGATCGGGAGAAGAGAGTCAGAGGTGCGGCCTTGGTTCTTAGGAATCATGAAGGTACGATGTTACTTCATAGTCATAGATCCTTTATTGATATGGATTCAAAGGGCGACATGGAATTGCAATGCTGGTTGTGGGCTATTGAGAGTTTGAGGTGTCTCAAAATCAGAAGAGTTATCGTGGCAGTAGAAGGAAAGGATTTGCTAGAAGCAACTATAAGACCGAATGCATGGCCATTTTTCAAATTCCATTTGGAGGTAATACTATCGAGTTTAGCTCATATTCCCTTTTGGAAATTACATAAGGAGGAAACAAGTGCAAACAAGGGTGCATTTCTAATTGCTCAAAGTGTGATAAGAGAGGATCAAATACAATCATATATTGCAGCGGGGTATCCTGAGTGACTGCATGTTGTCTTCACTCAGGAAAGGTTTTTATAGTCAGAGTAAGATAAACTTTTTTTTTGCAGATGATTTTCTTGGATCCTTGTAATTTTTTGGCAATAACCATAGGCTGTATGGCTCTCGATTATTTGATGTACTTAACTTGGTTTTAATGAAGGTATNGAACCTTAGTTTTTAAGAAAAGAAACCTCCATTCCACTAGAGAAATCTAGTAATAAACCTTTCCTAGACTTAAAAACAAAAGAGAAAAAGGGTAAAAGAGAAGAGATGAAGTTAAAGGGTAGAACTAGGACCATTTGGGATTAGAATGTTAGGATCAAACACTTTGGGTACCTTTGGATAGGTAAGGTTTTGTTCTTGTATTTGTCTAAATGTTTTTACCTTTAGTCTTCTTCTAAAGCTCAATCCACTTTTTGTGAGAGAAACCTTGTTATTGATAAGCCCCACTCTAAAGAGAGACCATCTTTGTTTCTAAACCCTTATTACCAAGTCAAATGAGTTTAAACATTGTATAATCTGATTCATGTTCTTGTTTAATGAATGTTAAAGGAAATAATTGATTTGAATGCATGTGGAATTCTAAGGCTTGAATCAGTTAAGGTTCAGAAAAGCTTGTCTAAAATCTTTAAGTATAGCTCATTCACCTTGCATCATAGTATTAGTAACTTGGACATTGACTCTAGCTAGTCTATTAACAGGTTTTAGGTTCTGAGATCCCACTTTCAAACCTCTCTACCTACTTATGTCTTGTTTATTTGCTTGAGGGCAAGCAAAGACAAAGTTTGGGGGAGTTGATGTGCATATATCCTCGGGTTGGCAAAGAATGTATCAGGAGAGAATTCCTCTCAATGGTATGTAGCTCAGCAAGTGGAACAGGAAGAACAGAAGGGTTAAAGTGTAATATTGCTTCAGCATGGGATCGGGAGAAGAGAGTCAGAGGTGCGGCCTTGGTTCTTAGGAATCATGAAGGTACGATGTTACTTCATAGTCATAGATCCTTTATTGATATGGATTCAAAGGGCGACATGGAATTGCAATGCTGGTTGTGGGCTATTGAGAGTTTGAGGTGTCTCAAAATCAGAAGAGTTATCGTGGCAGTAGAAGGAAAGGATTTGCTAGAAGCAACTATAAGACCGAATGCATGGCCATTTTTCAAATTCCATTTGGAGGTAATACTATCGAGTTTAGCTCATATTCCCTTTTGGAAATTACATAAGGAGGAAACAAGTGCAAACAAGGGTGCATTTCTAATTGCTCAAAGTGTGATAAGAGAGGATCAAATACAATCATATATTGCAGCGGGGTATCCTGAGTGACTGCATGTTGTCTTCACTCAGGAAAGGTTTTTATAGTCAGAGTAAGATAAACTTTTTTTTTGCAGATGATTTTCTTGGATCCTTGTAATTTTTTGGCAATAACCATAGGCTGTATGGCTCTCGATTATTTGATGTACTTAACTTGGTTTTAATGAAGGTATTATTAAGACGAAAAAAAAAAAGTGTAGTATTTGTTTACCGCTTTGTCTAACTGACTTTTGATTCATTTTACATAAGTGGTATATAGATGTAATTATTTTACCGTAGTGGTAATAATTATATGAAAACGCATCCTATAAAAATTATAATGGCAAGCTTATATAATCACAACAGTTGAAGATAGATCTAAAGTTAAAGATTTGACTAATTTTTGAAGCAACCTAAACAACAATTAGTGTACTTTAAATATATTATTTTTTTCAATTTTTTGGATCAAAGTATTTGATTCAATTGATGAAATCTAAAACTTGTCTTTTTTTATTTTATCATATTATAGAGTTGCACTTCTATTCGAGAATAAACATTTTTTTTTAGATATGCTACACAAATTACGAAGGCAACTGGAGATTGACTGTAGAAACTTTAATTTTTTTTTTTTAATTTCATTGTAACAGCCTTAAAAAACATTTATTAATTTTCTCAGAAGCCAACTTCCTCTTATTTATTTTTACTATGCTCTTCTATTTTAAACCATATTATTCGTGACTTTCTTTTCTTTAAGTGACAACCATTTAAAATTTTGAAGTTACTGCCATTTAAAAGTAACAATCATAAAAGTAGTAGCCAATCAACCTCTCAATATCACTTTTTTACCGGTTTGCATATCACTTTGGTACATTTTCTTGTACAAGTCTTGAATAATATGATGATTGACTGTTTACTTTTTAGATGTATTTTAATTTAAAATTATAAAATTTTATTAATATAATTTCACCAGATAAAGTGGGACCTTACAATATCTTTGTGTTATATTAAATTTTTAAGTTGGATTTAGTAATCTTTTATTTTTGTTTAAGTGCAATCCTAATATATTGTTCTTATAAAATATTTTTTTATTTCACATTTTATATTTCTGTTTATATTTTTATAAATACTGTTAAAGAAATCTCTTTTAACTCTATCATTCATTTAAATTTTACTTCCGTTCAAAAACTTATTAACACGGTTAAAATTTTGAAGTATGATTGTATGACGTTTTCAATTTTTTAAAAACAAAAATTGAATTACTAATAAAATTTTCATAGTAATTTTTATATTCCATAAAATTTCATTTATTTTATTTCATATGTTTTTTTAAATAAATTTTTAATCAATTATAAAACATAAGTATGTACTAAATCAACATTTAAATATACTTTAATGTAGAAATACTAGTGTTACTTAATGAATGCTTAGCCTTTATGGAGAAAGAATTCTCTAATTATATATATATATATATATATACTAGGATTTACCCCGTGATACACCACGAGACTACTTTTTATTCTTTTATATATAAATTTTATGGTTTTGTTATAAAATGAATGATTTTCTGATTTTTAATATAGATGTTACAGTGTTATATATTTTGATGTATTTACAATTAAAAGTTATAACTGTTATTAAATTTATATGTGTCAATTTGAAATTAAAACTATAAGTACTATATGTGTATTTTTAATATAATAAAACTCAGATTTACTAAAATAATGTATGAGTAAAAGACATTTATAACTGTAAATATATTTATATTTGTAAGACTTAGTATAAATCATTACCCAACTTATGTGAGTTAAAATTATGGAAAATATTGATGGTGTTAACAAAATAAATAATGACGGTTTAACCAATGCTCTATGATATTTTATATTTATTCTAATAATCTTCATATCATATAACCCCGTTTTATGATAGTTTTAAATTTTTATATGTATATACCATATATTAATTTTGTTAATGAGAAAACAGACTTTAAAAAAAACAAAAAAAAAAGCAAAAAACAATACTTTGTAACAGTTAAAAGAAATCGAAGATACATAATTGATACAAAATTTCCGTTCAAAATTAAACCTCATATAGAAATAAGATAATGTTTTGGTAAAATTAAGTAAGACAAAGTTTTTTATCTTGTTGAACCGGAAAATTTAGAAAACTTAGAATGTTTGATCATATATTATAGCTTGTATATTAGAAAATTCCTACCAAAACGGGATTTATAGCTTGGAAACGACATAATTGTTACAGTAAAACATCTACAAATTAATACTCGATATAAATTAATAAATTTTTCCGGTTCTGAGTTGGGTCGGTGTAAAAAATGACACAATTCTATAAATTAATAAGATAATAATATTTTTTAGAAATCTTGGAGCATTGAGGTTGAAGGAAATCAACCTAGAGATGATCTAGGATGATGGTGTCGATCAACACCACTATTGGTGTTGCTTGACACCCTTACGTTCCAAAATAGAACAATTTGGAACGTTTTGGAGCATTGAGGCTGAAGAAAATCAACTTGGAGACGATCTAGGATGATGGTGTCGATCAACACCACTATTGGTGTCGATCAACACCACTATTGGTGTCGCTTGACATTCAAGTTTTGAAGATTTACAAAGTTGCCCCAAAGACTTCCCTAATTGCAACATTAGTCCCTGACGTGTTTTAGGATATATATATATTAGGTTCTGCAAACTTTAGAGAGAGAGACCTAGAGAGCTTTTGGAGAGACAAGTACAAACTCAGCTCTGTTGATAGAAGATTCTAAACTCCTTTGTTATCTCTTTTGATTCTTTTATGATATCTATTATATTCATGATGATTGTTTCTTTCACCATATCTGAGTAGACCTCTTGTTAGGTTTAAGGTTTTCATAGGGTTTTTATGGTTTATTAGATCTCTTGATTTCTTAGGATTCATATTCTTTTGTGTTCTTCATCTTTGGTTGTTCTTCAAATTAATTCTTTCAAATTAATTCTTGATTGATCACCTAGAATTAATAACCTAGGAAAATAAATTAACATAAAAATATAATTGATTTTCCTGATAAAACCTTTGATTAGCAAAATTACTTTTTACAAATAGATTTGATTTAGTAATTTTGTGAACAAACAAAACTTGTTTCTAAAGCTGGTTTTTAACTTGGATTTTGCAAAGAAATTTGGATTTTTTGGGTTTTAAACTTAGATAATATTTGCAGTGAGAACTGATTTATTTTACAATTGAGTTTAGAGTTCGAAAACAGTTTTTAATTGATTGAATCCTATTTAATTGATTAATTTAATATCTCATAATTTCCTGAGAATTTCCCTAAGTCTAACGTTTTTAATCCCTTGAATTTACACAACTTTAATTTAATATTTAGCATTGTTATTTTCAATTTAAATCATTCTGTTTATCGTAATCATAAAACTCTACAATTTATTTTGTGATTTTGAGTCTCTGTAGATTTGACCCCCAAGTACTACAACTGCAAAGCTGTTAGTACATCTAGGGTATTACAATTTGAGCTTATCAAAATTTGGCGCCGTTTCCGAGGACTCTTTAATTTCATCTAAATTTTTCTTTTTCTTTTTTTTTTACTTACACTCTTTTTGTTTCTCTTCTCTTGTGTGTTTCAAGGTGTATGCTTCGTAAGCCTAACAGTGATAACCGAAAACAGCTAAATCCTCGAAGATGGTCAATCCAATCATTCTGAGAGTGGATGAGGCTGGTGTTTTGAAGGATCAACAAGGTCACTTGCGCAATGAGCAGGGCCAAAAGATTGATGCAGAAGGCAATGTGATCGCTGAAATCGTGGTTTTTGATGAAAACGTCGATGGTGTCGACCAACACAACCAAGGTGTCGCTCGACACCCACTTCCAGTGGATGAACGTAAAGATGTGAACCACGTTAACAACGCGCAACAGGTTCGACGACAGGACCACAACCGGGAGTTGATCAGGACTATTGTAGACTACAACATAGCTGATTTGGTTTATGAGAACCGCTCTGCCATTGTTCCTCCTCCATTCCAAAGGAATGACTATGAGCTTAAGCCTGCGTACTTCACATTAGTTGGGCAGCGACCTTTCTCAAACCTGGCACATGTGAAGCCTCTGGACCTCATTGAGCACTTTGAGAATCTTTTCACTAGTATCAAGGCTAATGGGGATAATGAAAACTACATCTACTACAAGCTATTCCCATACTCACTTGCAGGAGAAGCATCTCAATGGTTAAAGTAGTTGAAGCCCGGATCTTTGACAACTTGGCAAGAAATCAAGGTGGCTTTTTATGATGATGCAATGTGTGATGAGCTGAGAATTAAGCTCTCCCCGTTTAAGCAAAGACCAGATGAAGCTTTCAAGTCAGCTTAGGTTAGATTCAAGGCTTTTCTTTTTTTTTTACTTACACTCTTTTTGTTTCTCTTCTCTTGTGTGTTTCAAGGTGTATGCTTCGTAAGCCTAACAGTGATAACCGAAAACAGCTAAATCCTCGAAGATGTTCAATCCAATCATTCTGAGAGTGGATGAGGCTGGTGTTTTGAAGGATCAACAAGGTCACTTGCGCAATGAGCAGGGCCAAAAGATTGATGCAGAAGGCAATGTGATCGCTGAAATCGTGGTTTTTGATGAAAACGTCGATGGTGTCGACCAACACAACCAAGGTGTCGCTCGACACCCACTTCCAGTGGATGAACGTAAAGATGTGAACCACGTTAACAACGCGCAACAGGTTCGACGACAGGACCACAACCGGGAGTTGATCAGGACTATTGTAGACTACAACATAGCTGATTTGGTTTATGAGAACCGCTCTGCCATTGTTCCTCCTCCATTCCAAAGGAATGACTATGAGCTTAAGCCTGCGTACTTCACATTAGTTGGGCAGCGACCTTTCTCAAACCTGGCACATGTGAAGCCTCTGGACCTCATTGAGCACTTTGAGAATCTTTTCACTAGTATCAAGGCTAATGGGGATAATGAAAACTACATCTACTACAAGCTATTCCCATACTCACTTGCAGGAGAAGCATCTCAATGGTTAAAGTAGTTGAAGCCCGGATCTTTGACAACTTGGCAAGAAATCAAGGTGGCTTTTTATGATGATGCAATGTGTGATGAGCTGAGAATTAAGCTCTCCCCGTTTAAGCAAAGACCAGATGAAGCTTTCAAGTCAGCTTAGGTTAGATTCAAGGCTTTTCTTTTTTTTTTACTTACACTCTTTTTGTTTCTCTTCTCTTGTGTGTTTCAAGGTGTATGCTTCGTAAGCCTAACAGTGATAACCGAAAACAGCTAAATCCTCGAAGATGTTCAATCCAATCATTCTGAGAGTGGATGAGGCTGGTGTTTTGAAGGATCAACAAGGTCACTTGCGCAATGAGCAGGGCCAAAAGATTGATGCAGAAGGCAATGTGATCGCTGAAATCGTGGTTTTTGATGAAAACGTCGATGGTGTCGACCAACACAACCAAGGTGTCGCTCGACACCCACTTCCAGTGGATGAACGTAAAGATGTGAACCACGTTAACAACGCGCAACAGGTTCGACGACAGGACCACAACCGGGAGTTGATCAGGACTATTGTAGACTACAACATAGCTGATTTGGTTTATGAGAACCGCTCTGCCATTGTTCCTCCTCCATTCCAAAGGAATGACTATGAGCTTAAGCCTGCGTACTTCACATTAGTTGGGCAGCGACCTTTCTCAAACCTGGCACATGTGAAGCCTCTGGACCTCATTGAGCACTTTGAGAATCTTTTCACTAGTATCAAGGCTAATGGGGATAATGAAAACTACATCTACTACAAGCTATTCCCATACTCACTTGCAGGAGAAGCATCTCAATGGTTAAAGTAGTTGAAGCCCGGATCTTTGACAACTTGGCAAGAAATCAAGGTGGCTTTTTATGATGATGCAATGTGTGATGAGCTGAGAATTAAGCTCTCCCCGTTTAAGCAAAGACCAGATGAAGCTTTCAAGTCAGCTTAGGTTAGATTCAAGGCTTATCAGAGAGTCTGTCTCCATCATGGCTTCTTAAGGGTGCAGTTGTTGAGTAACTTTTTCAAAGGACTAGATTGGGAGTATCAACTAGCTTTGGATGCTGCTAGCCATGGAAATTTCAAGACAAAGTTTCTAGATGAGGCTGCGAATTTAATTGAAAATCTAGCTTCCATCAATAGCACTAAAATGGGGATTTCTGAGAGGAAGAGGTTACATGGAAGCTATGATTCAAATCAACTAGCTAAGGCAAATGCTAAGCTAGATATAGTTCACAGTCTTCTGATAACTCTCTAATTTACATGTTTTAAGCATCCTTTTTTGTTCATATTCTGCATAATATTTACCCTAACCTTAGGATTTTTAGGTCATTCACTGTAGGAATCCACTTTTCGGCCATTTAGGGTGTTGCATTCTTGCCTTTTCACTTTTTGGATGAAAACAGGTGCTTTAGAGCCTAAGATGGGAAGAAACAAGGTCAAATCCGAGCATGTACCCGAAGGAGCTATGGAGCAGGAAGAACAGTCTGAACCTCAACCCGATCGAAGAGGATCCAAGGGCAGGAAGAACAACCCGAAGACCTATCCGAGGAGTTACCCGACCACATCCTCGAGCACCACCTCGAGCAGAACCTCGGGCAGGACTGGGCTGCTAGGTTTAAAGGGTTTCCATATATAAACGCCCCCCCTCTTCTTTCTCTCGCCCTAGCACGTCGCAGACACTCAAACCAGAGAGTGAGAGCTTCTAAGAGAGATCTTGAGCGACTCAAACACTTTTTCACTTTGTTAGGATTCATTTTGTTATTTTCTTTTGCATTTTCGATTCTATGCTCTTCCTCTTTACTCTATTTTCAATACAATGCAATTTTCGTTTATCTATGCTTTTGTGTTTTCTGCAATGAGATCTGAGTAGTGAAACAAATTTTCTAGGAATGGGATAGACAATTTTGTGTTCTTGATCGGTTATGATGTCTTAGCTTGGTTGTTTATGTTTTATAAATTCTCTTCTAGATTGGTGTTCTTAATGTTAGCAACAGACCGAACGATTGAGATTAGATCGAGGGTGTTTTACCATCAAGAGGTGTAGATGAAATGCTTGAATCAATCAATGCTAGATATTTACTCACTTAGCTTACGAGATTAGATGTGTAAAGAATTTATTGACAATAATGAATAGGTTTGTATTGCCTGCTTGGTCATGTTTCTCCAACGAGAGTTGGGTAGAGGAGTGATCAAGGTTGATTGTTTCTATCACGAGAGTGTTTTAACAAGATTTTAGAGATTCATTGTCTAGGGAATATTTGTTTGAGGCATGTAGGACATTCATACTGGTCAGGAATGCTTAGGAGTTGATTGCCCCATCCTTAGGAGCTTTCGCATTTTGATTGTTTACATTTTCATTCATAACACGATCACTTACCCCAACAGGTACACGATCACCTGCTTCGAGTACATCTTCGAGCTTTTCATACTCATCTTGTTTACTCGATCACCCCACCCGATCCTGTACTCGAATGCTTGCATCGAGTGCTTAGGTCATGTGGTTCTTGTTTATTTGCTTTCTTTTGTTTATTTTAGGATTGTTAGATCAAACCATTGATTGCTTGGCTTGACTTGCATAGTTCTGATCATATCTCATCTGCTAGCATAACAACCATTTGGATTGATAACTCTTTGTACTACAACTGAATAGGGAATTGATACCCTGGAATCCTGTTATCAATTTGGCGTTGTTGCCATTTGGTTGAATTTGATTTGCTACGTTTAAGATTTCAGCACTTGCTAGATCATGTTCTATTATATACTTTGGTTAGTTACTGACTTGTTTACTTTCGTATTTGTTTGGTTTGCATTTCAGGTATAACCCAAGTACCCACCCGACCCGTCACTCGATCATCTGGATCGAGTTGACCTTCGTGTACTCACTCGATCAACTGATTGTGCACGCAAACACGATCCAAGGGTAGCCAAAACTTGAGTCCTTTCATCGACAACATCGACAGACCAAGGTTACTCTGTCCACAACAAGTTCAACAACCGCAACCAAACACAATTGAGGAGATAATGAATAACCAGAATGGTCCACCAACTCCTCAAGCAAGGACCAACATCGGAGCAGGAGATGCTCCATCTACTCACACTCAAAGAAATGGCATTGTGCCACCTGCTGTCCAAAACAACAACTTTGAGATCAAGAGTAGTCTCATCCAGATTATACAAAGCAATAAGTTTCATCGATTGCCAATGGAGGACCCATTGGACTATTTCGATGAGTTTGATAGGCTTTGTAGCCTAACGAAGATAAATGGAGTTAGTGAAGATTGATTCAAACTCCGGTTTTTCCCATTTTCTTTGGGAAACAAAGCCCACATCTGGGAGAAATCACTCCCCAAGGAGTCCATCACCACCTGGGAAGCATGCAAGAAGGCGTTTCTAGCCAAATTCTTCTCTAACTCAGAACTGCAAGGCTGCGAAATGATATCTCCAGCTTTGTTCAGAAGAGCAATGAGACGTTCAGTGAAGCTTAGGAATGTTTCAAGGGATACACTACCAAATGCCCTCATCATGGATTCAGCAATGCTTCATTGCTAAGTACACTATACCGAGGTGTGGTCCCTAAGATACGGATTTTACTGGACACCGCAAGCAATGGTAACTTCCTCAACAAGGATGTCGAAGAAGGTTGGGATCTAGTGGAGAACTTGGCTCAATCTGATGGCCATTATAATGAGGAGTATGATCGCACTGTGCGATCTACTGGAGAGGATGATTCAAAGTACAAGAGAGACATGAAAGGCCTCAATGGCAAATTGGATAAGCTCCTCAGCCAGCAGCAGCATGTACATGCCATCTTAGAGGAAGAGCAGTCTCTGCAACAAGATGGGGAAAATGCTCAGCTAGAGGATGTGAACTACATCAACAACCAAGGAGGTTACAACAAAGGGTACAACAACTACAAACCAAACCAGAACCTGTCATACCGTAACCCCAATGTTGCTAATCCTCAAGACCAAGTCTACCCATCCGCAGTCCAAGGGAACTAAGGCCAACAAAAGCCTTTTGTTCAATACAATCAAGGCTATGCTCCTAAGCAGTAGTATTTTGGTAACTACAATCACCCAATTGTGATGTATCTGCATTTTACTTGTTTTAGATCCTCATTTGCATTCACTTTAGCATCATTTCATCCTGTGTTTGTAGCATTTGCGTCTCATTCTTGCATAAATTCACTCACTTAGTAGTTTTCCATTAGCATTGCATACATTGTTGCATATGGAGTTGTTATCAGGTTTTGGAGAGCTTTTGGGAACACGAAGCTGAGCAGAGTGCAAGGCGAAAGAGAGCTCGATCGAGCTGGGAAGACGAAGTGAAGCAGAGGAAGTCGAACCAAGGCAGAATGACCAACTGAAGCGGAATCTAGCCTAACGCATGCAGAGCAGAAGACAAGGCGGAGCGACTGACACAAGAGGCAGAGCTCGATCGAGCTGATTGAAAGAAAAGACGGTCGAGCTGTCTGAGACAAAGAAGAGCTCGATCGAGCTGAAGTGGAACGCGAAACCAAAGCTGGACAAGAGGAGAAAGCATAGCTCGATCGAGCTGTTGGAAGCAGAGGAGAGCGAGATCGTGCTAAGCATCAACCGACTTAAAAATCGTTGACTTTGACTAGGGTTTTCACAAGTTTAGTATAAATATGTCTCATTTGTTTAGGCTAAAAAATCTCCTTTTTAGCTATTTCTAGAACTTCTCTCAAGAAACAAAACGTGTTTAAGGCTTTGTAATTCGAATTCTCTTTTAATCTTTCAAGTTTTTATAGTTTTACATCTCTTTTTTATGCTTTAGTTTATATAATCTTGTTAATCTCTCTTTAATCTCTTTTCATAATGTTGCTTATTGAATTTTCTGGGTTTGGGTTCTTGAGCTTCATGATTTCTGAGTAGTGTTCTTAGAGTTCTTGAGGTTGGGTGAGATCCATGAGGTTTTCTTAGTCTTTTCTAGGGTTTTGATGTTTAAATCTTTTAGATCCCTTCTGGATTAGTGTTCTTCATGCTAGCTTCTTTCTGATCATCTGAAGCTTGACCCGAGGCATTTCCACCCGAGAGGGCTTGGTGAAATGTCTGATCTAGCTAATACCGGAGATTTACGTGCCTAGCCTAAGAGATTAGTTGTCTAGGGTGTTTATTGACATTGATTGATTGGTTGTTAATGCCTGCCTTGTTATGCTTCGCTAAAGAGATTTAGGTCTGGAGGTAACTTGGCTTGAGGGTCTCTGTCACGAGAGTGGATTGACCTGTTGTTGAATCTTTCGTCTAGGGATAGCTTTGTTTAAAGTTTTATCGAATCTTTGTATTAAGACTAAGTTACTTCATGGATCATTGATACCCAGCCTCACGAGCTCTCTTTTATCATCTGTTTGCATCAGTTTACGTTTTGCTTGTTTCGCTTAGCTTTGCTTACTTTTGTTTAGTCACTGCTTAGTTTTGTTAGACACTGCTTAGTTTTGCTATTAGTTCTCCTTTTCTTTTGTTGCTTGCTCACTTAGGTTGTTAGAAAATCAAAACTAAGGTTCGCTTGACTTAGCTAGATTTGATTGCATCTTTTGTGGTTAATAGCTCACCCATTTGGTTTGACACCCTTTGTACTACAATGACAATTTAATTGCTTAGGGAATTGAAATTCAGTAGAGTAGTAAAATCTTACTATCAAATTGCACCACTTAGTTTCCAACAACAGCAAGGTCCGCAAAACCTATCTCTAGAAGCTGATTTACGCGGACTGATTCAGCAGATGATACAGAGTCAAGCCTTGGCTGCAATGGACAATGCCAAACTTTTCGCGGAGATGAGCAACAAGATCGATTCTGGATATAATGACCTAACTGCCAAGTATGACTCTCTCGACACTAAGTTGAGATACCTAGAAGGCCACCACAACACCCAACCACTTCTGAAAATAAACCAGCTTCTAGGAAAAGCTGTTCAGAACCCAAAATATTCTGCCACTGCCCAAGCCATCTTTCTTGATGATGATTTTGAGGACAACCTCACTGAGGACAGCGATGTTCAAGATGGGGAGGATATGGATCACTATGGGATGAATGAATATCATTACTACATATCCGAGTATGAACTCGAGCCTTCACCCGAGGAGACTAATCGAGTTCATGATTGAGCACTTGTTCGAGTATCACAAACCGATGAACCACCCGAGGCTGAACCCGATAACATACCCGATGATGGTGATCGGATGATCCATCGGGTAGATGTTCAGATGATAGATCAACCACAACTACCTACGGCTGAGGAAGGGGAATTAGAGGAAAGGTTCAGAGCTGCTCTTGACATCCAGTTAGAGGCGCTTGTAGAGCGTATGTCCAAGCAAAAAACCCCACCTCCTAAGCTTTTGCCACCACACGAACTTTGAGAGGAAATCATCAAGGAGACAGCTCAGCTGGAGATTGAGGTTAAGGAAGCTGTCACAGAGATTGGTAATGCAATTCTGAGGAGTGGAGTGTGTTTAGATCCTGAAATGCGAATTGAGGAAAAATTGGAGGATCCCGGCTCTTTTACATTGCCATGTTCAATAGGACTTCGGATTTTCAACAACTGTTTGTGCGATTTGGGAGCTTCAATCAGCATCATGCCACTATCAGTTGCCAACAAGATGGGTTTTAGCAGTTTTAAACCGAGTAGTCTGTATTTGGTTCTAGCTGATAGAACAATCAGACACCCCATTGGTATTCTGGAAAACTTGCCCCTCAGGATTGGAAGAATGGAAGTTCCTACTGATTTCATGATCCTATATATGGATAAGGAACCAGACGATCCGCTGATCCTAGGAAGACCATTCTTGGCAACTGTAGGAGCAATGCTTGATGTGAAGCAAGGGAAGATCATAATTGAGCATGGAGAGCACTTCAAAATGGAATTTGGCATCAAGAAAGGAATTAAAAGGCTAACCATTGATGGTCAAGTCTTTTCCACCAAGACAAAGCAAAGAAGATTCAAGCACCACAAAGAAGTCAATACTACATTTGTTGTGGAACCTGGCGAAGACCTGGAAAATCCATTAAATCAGCCAGTTACAGTGTGTTAAATCAGCCAGCTACAGTGTGGAAAATCCTAGGATCAGCTTCAGTCAGCATCATGCCAGTATCAGTTGCCAACAAGATGGGTTTTAGCAGTTTTAAACCGAGTAGTCTGTATTTGGTTCTAGCTGATAGAACAAT
>NC_025695.1:22977576-23034832 GCF_000633955.1 Camelina sativa | reverse complement strand
CTGCTTAGTTTTGTTAGACACTGCTTAGTTTTGCTATTAGTTCTCCTTTTCTTTTGTTGCTTGCTCACTTAGGTTGTTAGAAAATCAAAACTAAGGTTCGCTTGACTTAGCTAGATTTGATTGCATCTTTTGTGGTTAATAGCTCACCCATTTGGTTTGACACCCTTTGTACTACAATGACAATTTAATTGCTTAGGGAATTGAAATTCAGTAGAGTAGTAAAATCTTACTATCAAATTGCACCACTTAGTTTCCAACAACAGCAAGGTCCGCAAAACCTATCTCTAGAAGCTGATTTACGCGGACTGATTCAGCAGATGATACAGAGTCAAGCCTCAGCTGCAATGGACAATGCCAAACGATTCGCGGAGATGAGCAACAATATCGATTCTGGATATAATGACCTAACTGCCAAGTATGACTCTCTCGACACTAAGTTGAGATACCTAGAAGGCCACCACAACACCCAACCACTTCTGAAAATAAACCAGCTTCTAGGAAAAGCTGTTCAGAACCCAAAATATTCTGCCACTGCCCAAGCCATCTTTCTTGATGATGATTTTGAGGACAACCTCACTGAGGACAGCGATGTTCAAGATGGGGAGGATATGGATCACTATGGGATGAATGAATATCATTACTACATATCCGAGTATGAACTCGAGCCTTCACCCGAGGAGACTAATCGAGTTCATGATTGAGCACTTGTTCGAGTATCACAAACCGATGAACCACCCGAGGCTGAACCCGATAACATACCCGATGATGGTGATCGGATGATCCATCGGGTAGATGTTCAGATGATAGATCAACCACAACTACCTACGGCTGAGGAAGGGGAATTAGAGGAAAGGTTCAGAGCTGCTCTTGACATCCAGTTAGAGGCGCTTGTAGAGCGTATGTCCAAGCAAAAAACCCCACCTCCTAAGCTTTTGCCACCACACGAACTTTGAGAGGAAATCATCAAGGAGACAGCTCAGCTGGAGATTGAGGTTAAGGAAGCTGTCACAGAGATTGGTAATGCAATTCTGAGGAGTGGAGTGTGTTTAGATCCTGAAATGCGAATTGAGGAAAAATTGGAGGATCCCGGCTCTTTTACATTGCCATGTTCAATAGGACTTCGGATTTTCAACAACTGTTTGTGCGATTTGGGAGCTTCAATCAGCATCATGCCACTATCAGTTGCCAACAAGATGGGTTTTAGCAGTTTTAAACCGAGTAGTCTGTATTTGGTTCTAGCTGATAGAACAATCAGACACCCCATTGGTATTCTGGAAAACTTGCCCCTCAGGATTGGAAGAATGGAAGTTCCTACTGATTTCATGATCCTATATATGGATAAGGAACCAGACGATCCGCTGATCCTAGGAAGACCATTCTTGGCAACTGTAGGAGCAATGCTTGATGTGAAGCAAGGGAAGATCATNAGGTTCAGAGCTGCTCTTGACATCCAGTTAGAGGCGCTTGTAGAGCGTATGTCCAAGCAAAAAACCCCACCTCCTAAGCTTTTGCCACCACACGAACTTTGAGAGGAAATCATCAAGGAGACAGCTCAGCTGGAGATTGAGGTTAAGGAAGCTGTCACAGAGATTGGTAATGCAATTCTGAGGAGTGGAGTGTGTTTAGATCCTGAAATGCGAATTGAGGAAAAATTGGAGGATCCCGGCTCTTTTACATTGCCATGTTCAATAGGACTTCGGATTTTCAACAACTGTTTGTGCGATTTGGGAGCTTCAATCAGCATCATGCCACTATCAGTTGCCAACAAGATGGGTTTTAGCAGTTTTAAACCGAGTAGTCTGTATTTGGTTCTAGCTGATAGAACAATCAGACACCCCATTGGTATTCTGGAAAACTTGCCCCTCAGGATTGGAAGAATGGAAGTTCCTACTGATTTCATGATCCTATATATGGATAAGGAACCAGACGATCCGCTGATCCTAGGAAGACCATTCTTGGCAACTGTAGGAGCAATGCTTGATGTGAAGCAAGGGAAGATCATAATTGAGCATGGAGAGCACTTCAAAATGGAATTTGGCATCAAGAAAGGAATTAAAAGGCTAACCATTGATGGTCAAGTCTTTTCCACCAAGACAAAGCAAAGAAGATTCAAGCACCACAAAGAAGTCAATACTACATTTGTTGTGGAACCTGGCGAAGACCTGGAAAATCCATTAAATCAGCCAGTTACAGTGTGTTAAATCAGCCAGCTACAGTGTGGAAAATCCTAGGATCAGCTTCAGTCAGCATCATGCCAGTATCAGTTGCCAACAAGATGGGTTTTAGCAGTTTTAAACCGAGTAGTCTGTATTTGGTTCTAGCTGATAGAACAATTAGACACCCCATTGGTATTCTGGAAAAATTGCCCCTCAGGATTGGAAGAATGGAAGTTCCTACTGATTTCATGATCCTATATATGGATAAGGAACCAGACGATCCGCTGATCCTAGGAAGACCATTCTTGGCAACTGTAGGAGCAATGCTTGATGTGAAGCAAGGGAAGATCATAATTGAGCATGGAGAGCACTTCAAAATGGAATTTGGCATCAAGAAAGGAATTAAAAGGCTAACCATTGATGGTCAAGTCTTTTCCACCAAGACAAAGCAAAGAAGATTCAAGCACCACAAAGAAGTCAATACTACATTTGTTGTGGAACCTGGCGAAGACCTGGAAAATCCATTAAATCAGCCAGTTACAGTGTGTTAAATCAGCCAGCTACAGTGTGGAAAATCCTAGGATCAGCTTCAGTCAGCATCATGCCAGTATCAGTTGCCAACAAGATGGGTTTTAGCAGTTTTAAACCGAGTAGTCTGTATTTGGTTCTAGCTGATAGAACAATTAGACACCCCATTGGTATTCTGGAAAAATTGCCCCTCAGGATTGGAAGAATGGAAGTTCCTACTGATTTCATGATCCTAGATATGGATAAGGAACCAGACGATCCGCTGATCCTAGGAAGACCATTCTTGGCAACTGTAGGAGCAGTGATTGATGTGAAGCAAGGGAAGATCAGAATTGAGCATGGAGAGCACTTCAAAATGGAATTTGGCATCAAGAAAGGAATTAAAAGGCCAACCATTGATGGTCAAGTCTTTTCCACCAAGACAAAGCAAAGAAGATTCAAGCACCACAAAGAAGTCAATACTACATTTGCTGTGGAACCTGGACAAGACCTGGAAAATCCATTAAATCAGCCAGCTACAGTGGAGAGGATTCCAGAACCTCTCCCTCCTAAAACCCGTGCTTAAAGAGCATGAAGAGTCAAGCTTAGTGACTTAAAACAAGCTCACTTGGGAGGAAATCCCAAAAGTATCANACCGCGAAACAATGAAACAGTTGGGAATCGCAAGAGATGTCGAGTTTCTCTTCGACATGTGCCACCTGGGCTAGATGATGCTAACCAACCTCGAATCTTATGAGGAGGAGACAGTTCACNATTTTATTTATTTTGTCTTATTTTAGATTTTTACATATTTATATTTATTTATAAAAAAAAACAAAAAAAAAAGAGAGAGAGAAAAAGNGAGGAGACAGTTCACTTCTCTCCACGCTGCGGTTACACTACTTTGAAGACCACCCGACCCTACTACCCGATAAGGGGATCGGGTTCATCACTTTCTCCGTGCGCATAACCGAGCTCTCTGATGAGCAAACCCCGGCACCTGCNTCGTGTTCTTACTCGGGTGGCGAGTGGAGTCCGAATTCCACAACCCCAAACCCACTCTTGGCGAAGCCCAAGTAGCTAACCCTCTTCTATTTAAAGGGACTAGGACCCTTCTCCCTCAGCAGCACAAATCGATAAGTCTCTCAACCCTAAAAGTTTTTTGCCTTCCTACTTTCTATTCTTCTCTCAAGGAAATCGAGAGCCTTTAATCTCTTGGAAACTAACCCTATTAATTTCGAAGTTTAGCTTCTTCTCTTTGCAAGGATTCAACAATGGCTCCAAAGATAAAGACTACCAAAAGAAGGGGAGCAGATCAACCTCCGCCGCTGCTAGAACCGGAGGTGATCCCTTCGAACCTCGCGATTCCCAAGGAAGACGAGACGTTCCACATTCCCAACCGTTGGCTGGACATTTCGCATCCCCAACCCGATGCTCAACCCGACCATCCACCTGTGCTAGCACTCGAGCACCTGATCGGGTAGATACCCGTGTTGTCTCTCCCGACCCAGTAGCAGTTGCAATCCGCCGATCTCCTCAACGTAGGGACCTGTCTACGTCCGAGCGAACCGTTACTGACCCAATGGAGGTCGATTCAGATGCAGAAGGAGGAGAACCGGAGGAGATCCAATCCTCTAGGTTGAGAGGCAGATCTGCAGTGGCGAGGGGAAAGAGACCAGCCTCTGAAAGGGCTGAGAAGGTAGCTGAGAGGGCAGCAGAAGAAGAAGATCGAGACACGGAGGAGGAGAGCCATGACCGAGAGGAGGAGCAGAGAGAACGCACACGCCTTGCTTCGCGGAGGCTGAAGCAGAAAGAGGTGGAGACTCTGGCTAAGCTCTTCAAGGTCCTCCGTAAGATGAGTTTTGTAGGAACCCGCTACCCCCACCGCGAAACAATGAAACAGTTGGGAATCGCAAGAGATGTCGAGTTTCTCTTCGACATGTGCCACCTGGGCTAGATGATGCTAACCAACCTCGAATCTTATGAGGAGGAGACAGTTCACTTCTCTCCACGCTGCGGTTACACTACTTTGAAGACCACCCGACCCTACTACCCGATAAGGGGATCGGGTTCATCACTTTCTCCGTGCGCATAACCGAGCTCTCTGATGAGCAAACCCCGGCACCTGCTGAAGCCGGTGACGATCCTGGGTATACCTTGGCGAGCATGGAGGCTGCCACAACCTCCTTCTTCACCAACCCATGAGGTACCACTTTCATCCAAACCATTTTTTATACCATTGCATTTTATTTTGTTTCATTTTGTGTGATTCTCATATTTCTTTTTCAGACTTTTATTTACACAAGGGACTGTGTAATTTAAGTTTGGGGAAGGGTCTGAGAATGTATATAACATTATGTTTTATTTTCTTATTTCAAATTTTTGCATAATAGTTTTGTTCATTTGAGTGTACATCTATTTGCATAAAAAACCCAAAAAAATTTGAAAACTTTAAACTAAAAAAAACAAGAGTGTTCATGTAGTTGCATTTCCATATTAGGATTGAGTCTAGATTGCTTCATATAGGATTGTTGCATATGCATTTTAGGGGACAATGATTAAAAACTAACTTGTTTAAAGCCAAACCTTAGGATTGAAGCTATAGCCCTTAATCACAGTTCATTGTTGCTAGATCAATCTTTGGAAAAAAATGAAAAACCTTTGTTTAAAACCTTGTGTCTTTTGAAAGCTTCCTCCACTTGCTTGAACATTGAATCATCTCTATATTATTGGACTTAACCTGAACTTAAATTGTCTTGCTTATGGAATTTGAATACTTGCTCATGATAACTCTAATCTTGGGTTAACACTCTATTTTTACCAATCTTTTCATTTAATCCGATTCGTTTTTCCCTACCCTTGAACCCAAACCTTCCTTTCAGACCTTGTATTGAATTGTTGAGTGAGGCCTTTTCATTGTGCTATAGGTTATGAAACCTTGAGAATATTGAGAACGACAAAGAACTGGCTCTTGGTTTAGCTAAGTTAGAATCATTTGAACTAGCTATTAGGATCGGTTTTGAAAGATAGGTGGTTAGCATGATCATTTGGGGTTGGGCTGAGGAATGAAAGAGAAATTAAAGAAGAAAGTCCCTAAGGTTCGATTCAATTAGCTCTAAGTCTCTAAGTAAAAAAAAAAGAGAAGAGAAAAAGATCTTGCTATAGTCTCCTAGAAAAGAAAAAGAAAAATATATATATATATATAGGAATATTATTAGGAGTTTAGCAAAGAAAGAAAAAGAAAAAAAAAAAAAGAGCTAGATGTTTAAAATTTAGACCTTAGGGATTATAAAAAAAGGGGGAGTTAAAATCAAGGATGTGAGTAATTTTATTCTAGGGGGTTTGATAAAAAAAAAGAGTGAGTGAAAAAATGGTAGATTACCAAGAGTTAAGCTTTGTATGCCCTAATTGTTCTCAATCTTAGATAGTTTTCACAACTGTCTAGCATTCCTTCTTTTGAGAGGAAACCACCCAAATATATTGTTTGAAACTACCCTACCAAAAAGCCTTACCCTTGAAACCGATTGAGCTTGATTCATTTTCCATTTGCGAGAATTCGCCAAACACTTTAATGAATGTAAAAGAGATGTTCTTTGAAATTGCAAGTCTTTACTAATAGTAGGAGGTTGAACTAGATCGATGCATGGTAATAAGCATAGAAAAATATTTGTAAGTATGTTGATTGATCTTAGCACCATTAAACTATCTTTAAGGATTATAGCTTGAATCTTTCGCCTGGCTCAAAAGGTTATGAGTCCCATTTTGCTAGTGGACTAGCAAGATTTAAGTTTGGGAGTCTAATAACTCTCTAATTTACATGTTTTAAGCATCCTTTTTTGTCCATATTATCAATAATATTTACCCTAACCTTAGCATTTTTAGGTCATTTACTGTAGGAATCCAATTAGGGTGTTGCATTCTTGCATTTGCACTATTTGGATGAAAACAAGTGCTTTAGAGCCTAAAATTGGAAGAAACAAGGTCAAATCTGAGCATGTACCCCAAGGAGCTATGGAACAGGAAGAACAGTCTGAACCTTAACCCGATCGAAGAGGATCCAAGGGCAAGAAGAACAACCCGCGGACCTATCCGAGGAGTTACCCAAGGACCTATCCGAGGAGCAGAACCTCGGGCAGGACTGGGCTGCTAGGTTTAAAGGGTTTCCATATATAAACCCCCCCCTTCTTCTTTCTCTCGCCCTAGCACGTNAGGAGGAGAGCCATGACCGAGAGGAGGAGCAGAGAGAACGCACACGCCTTGCTTCGCGGAGGCTGAAGCAGAAAGAGGTGGAGACTCTGGCTAAGCTCTTCAAGGTCCTCCGTAAGATGAGTTTTGTAGGAACCCGCTACCCCCACCGCGAAACAATGAAACAGTTGGGAATCGCAAGAGATGTCGAGTTTCTCTTCGACATGTGCCACCTGGGCTAGATGATGCTAACCAACCTCGAATCTTATGAGGAGGAGACAGTTCACTTCTCTCCACGCTGCGGTTACACTACTTTGAAGACCACCCGACCCTACTACCCGATAAGGGGATCGGGTTCATCACTTTCTCCGTGCGCATAACCGAGCTCTCTGATGAGCAAACCCCGGCACCTGCTGAAGCCGGTGACGATCCTGGGTATACCTTGGCGAGCATGGAGGCTGCCACAACCTCCTTCTTCACCAACCCATGAGGTACCACTTTCATCCAAACCATTTTTTATACCATTGCATTTTATTTTGTTTCATTTTGTGTGATTCTCATATTTCTTTTTCAGACTTTTATTTACACAAGGGACTGTGTAATTTAAGTTTGGGGAAGGGTCTGAGAATGTATATAACATTATGTTTTATTTTCTTATTTCAAATTTTTGCATAATAGTTTTGTTCATTTGAGTGTACATCTATTTGCATAAAAAACCCAAAAAAATTTGAAAACTTTAAACTAAAAAAAACAAGAGTGTTCATGTAGTTGCATTTCCATATTAGGATTGAGTCTAGATTGCTTCATATAGGATTGTTGCATATGCATTTTAGGGGACAATGATTAAAAACTAACTTGTTTAAAGCCAAACCTTAGGATTGAAGCTATAGCCCTTAATCACAGTTCATTGTTGCTAGATCAATCTTTGGAAAAAAATGAAAAACCTTTGTTTAAAACCTTGTGTCTTTTGAAAGCTTCCTCCACTTGCTTGAACATTGAATCATCTCTATATTATTGGACTTAACCTGAACTTAAATTGTCTTGCTTATGGAATTTGAATACTTGCTCATGATAACTCTAATCTTGGGTTAACACTCTATTTTTACCAATCTTTTCATTTAATCCGATTCGTTTTTCCCTACCCTTGAACCCAAACCTTCCTTTCAGACCTTGTATTGAATTGTTGAGTGAGGCCTTTTCATTGTGCTATAGGTTATGAAACCTTGAGAATATTGAGAACGACAAAGAACTGGCTCTTGGTTTAGCTAAGTTAGAATCATTTGAACTAGCTATTAGGATCGGTTTTGAAAGATAGGTGGTTAGCATGATCATTTGGGGTTGGGCTGAGGAATGNGACACTCAAACCAGAGAGCGAGAGCTTCTGAGAGAGATCTTGAGCGACTAAAACACTTTTTCCACTTTANCTAAGTCTCTAAGTAAAAAAAAAAGAGAAGAGAAAAAGATCTTGCTATAGTCTCCTAGAAAAGAAAAAGAAAAATATATATATATNGTTTATCTATGCTTTTGTGTTTTCTGCAATGAGATCTGAGTAGTGAAACAAAGTTTCTAGGGATGGGATAGACAATTTTGTGTTCTTCAANGAAAAAAAAAAAAAGAGCTAGATGTTTAAAATTTAGACCTTAGGGATTATAAAAAAAGGGGGAGTTAAAATCAAGGATGTGAGTAATTTTATTCTAGGGGGTTTGATAAAAAAAAAGAGTGAGTGAAAAAATGGTAGATTACCAAGAGTTAAGCTTTGTATGCCCTAATTGTTCTCAATCTTAGATAGTTTTCACAACTGTCTAGCATTCCTTCTTTTGAGAGGAAACCACCCAAATATATTGTTTGAAACTACCCTACCAAAAAGCCTTACCCTTGAAACCGATTGAGCTTGATTCATTTTCCATTTGCGAGAATTCGCCAAACACTTTAATGAATGTAAAAGAGATGTTCTTTGAAATTGCAAGTCTTTACTAATAGTAGGAGGTTGAACTAGATCGATGCATGGTAATAAGCATAGAAAAATATTTGTAAGTATGTTGATTGATCTTAGCACCATTAAACTATCTTTAAGGATTATAGCTTGAATCTTTCGCCTGGCTCAAAAGGTTATGAGTCCCATTTTGCTAGTGGACTAGCAAGATTTAAGTTTGGGAGTCTAATAACTCTCTAATTTACATGTTTTAAGCATCCTTTTTTGTCCATATTATCAATAATATTTACCCTAACCTTAGCATTTTTAGGTCATTTACTGTAGGAATCCAATTAGGGTGTTGCATTCTTGCATTTGCACTATTTGGATGAAAACAAGTGCTTTAGAGCCTAAAATTGGAAGAAACAAGGTCAAATCTGAGCATGTACCCCAAGGAGCTATGGAACAGGAAGAACAGTCTGAACCTTAACCCGATCGAAGAGGATCCAAGGGCAAGAAGAACAACCCGCGGACCTATCCGAGGAGTTACCCAAGGACCTATCCGAGGAGCAGAACCTCGGGCAGGACTGGGCTGCTAGGTTTAAAGGGTTTCCATATATAAACCCCCCCCTTCTTCTTTCTCTCGCCCTAGCACGTCGCAGACACTCAAACCAGAGAGCGAGAGCTTCTGAGAGAGATCTTGAGCGACTAAAACACTTTTTCCACTTTATTAGGATTCATTTTGTTATTTTCTTTTGCATTTTCGATTCTATACTCTTCCTCTTTACTCTATTTTCAATACAATGCAATTTTCGTTTATCTATGCTTTTGTGTTTTCTGCAATGAGATCTGAGTAGTGAAACAAAGTTTCTAGGGATGGGATAGACAATTTTGTGTTCTTCAACAGTTAGGATGTCTTAGCTTGGTTGTTTATGTTTTATAAATTCCCTTCTAGATTGGTGTTCTTAATGCTATCAACAGACCGAGAGGCTGAGATTAGATCTAGGGTGTTTTACCATCAAGAGGTGTAGATGAAATGCTTGAATCAATCAATGTTAGAGATTTACTCACTTAGCCTAAGAGATTAGATGTGTAAAGAGTTTATTGACAATAATGAATCGGTTTGTATTGTCTGCTTGGTCATGTTTCTCCAACGAGAGTTGGGTAGGGGAGTGATCAAGGGTTATTGTTTCTATCACGAGAGTGTCTTAACAAGATTTTAAAGATTCATTGTCTAGGGAATATTTGCTTGAGGCATGTAGGACATTCATACTGGTCAGGAATGCTTAGGAGTCGATTACCCCATCCTTAGGAGCTTTCGCATTTTGATTTTATACATTTTCATTCATAACACGATCACTTACCCGAACAGGTACACGATCACCTGCTTCGAGTACACCTTCGAGCTGTTCATACTCATCTTTTTTATTCGATCACCCCACCCGATCCTTTACTCGAATGCTTGCATCTAGTGCTTAGGTCGTGTGGTTCTTGTTTATTTGCTTTGTTTTGTTTATTTTCAGATTGTTAGATCAAACCATTGATTGCTTGGCTTGACTTGCATAGTTCTGATCATATCTCATCTGCTAGCATAACAACCATTTGGATTGATAACCCTTTGTACTACAACTGCATAGGGAATTGATACCCTGGGTGAAAATCTTGTTATCATCTTCTTATGGGTAAGAAGTCTGTCCATTTTGCTGTTGAGGTTACATCTTCTTCTTCCTTCTCTGGCTCAGGCCTAGGAAATCAGCAAGGCAACAGGACTTACAGTGAGAACAGCCAGCACAACAACTACCAAGGGAATCCTACATGCTACACTCCTAAGCACAACTACCAGAAACAACAACAAGGAAGCAGTTTCACAAGGAAATGCGGTAATTCTTCGTATTTGTCTCCTCCTCCAAAGACAACTGAGAGTAAGATTGAAGCAATGCTTGAGCAGATTCGTCAAGGACAGGAAAATTTGGCATCAGACTTCAATGGGAAGATAGACAATGTCTACACTGAGTTGACTGGGAAATTCGATGCATTGAACATTCATATCAAGAAGCTGGAGAATTAGGTTGTGCAGACTGTTGGGTCTGTGAAACGGCAAGAGAGATTTTTTCTGGGAAGAACTGAATCGAATCCTAAGCATTCTTGCAATGCAGTGACATTGAGGAGTGGAAAGCAGCTACAGCCAGTGCCTAAGAAGAAGCTTCAATCTGATCAGCTGCAGAAATTGACCTATGAGGATGATGATGAGTTTGCTTATGTGGAGCCACCGACACCACTGATATGTGTGGATCGACACCGCAGCCAAACATCGAGAAAGATTTACGACACAAAGAAGTCGACACCAGATGATGGTGTCGATCGACACCACCTGGGTGGCGGTCGACACTCTTCTCGGACAGAACCCGATATTGCTAAGTCTCCGATTCCAGCTGCTAAGAGGATGTACAAACTCAAGGTTCCATTCCCCAAGAATCCAAGAAAGTCTAAGCAAGAGCTAGATGTTGCTAGGTGGAAAGCTATGATGGATAGACTTATTGTTGAGATGCCTTTGATTGATCCACTGCGAACTTCTCTGATTATTAGGAGATATGTGAAGAGGATGGTGACCAAGGATTTGAATACTGAGCAGGGAGTGATGATAATTTCAGCTCAACTCAGAGCTATTATTCTGAACAAGATTCCAGAGAAGCTTACTGATCATGGTAGTTTTGTTCTTGATTGTACGATTTTAACAGACAGATTTGTGTGATCCAGGGTCAGTGCGGAATAAGGACGAAGGGTTTACGGTGGTTGGGAGGAAGGGACACCGTCTTGAAAATTCGGGGCCAAAGATGCTATTTGCGGCAAAATCTCCGATCGGTGAATCGAGGGGAAAGCTTTGGGATATCACGAAAAATCCAGATTTGGAAGTTTAGAATCGAGTGGTCCAAATAAGGAAAATGAATATATTCCTATGATAGGGACTGAAGGGAGACATAAAGGCATTTTCGTTTAATTTGAATTTGGAGAGGGGCAAAGGAGTAAACCATAATGGACTGAAACCCGGAAGGCAAGATATGGGTAAAACAATTGAGTCCACTGTGTCGAAACAGAAACAAAAAAATTTCTTTAGGCCCAGTCGGGAGTTGGTCTTTGGACCCACTAAGGGGGAAAAAGGAGGATCCATGAATGAAAAACGACTCAAGGTGGAGTCAAAAGAGATGGGGAGACCGGGAGGCGCTTTTGTGAGTAACCAAGAAACACATTTGCTGGTAGTGAGCCTTGGAACAAATGTGGAGCTTCTAGTTCATCCAGCTAATAGACAAGAGAATATACAAATTGATAGTTTGTTTTCTCTACCGCAGAAGAGTGATGTTAGAGGGTCTGTTGTGGGAGGAGCATGACGCTTATCCTTGGTAGTTTTGAGCTTTTTTATACAAATTCTGATGAATTGTATATGGTGTAACAGCCGGGTGGCGAATAAACCCACCTTCAGAAGAGCAATCCACACATGCTGAAGAAAACTAAGACGAATATGCTAGCACTATTTGAAACTCATGCTGTTGGTCATAGAGTGTCAAGGTCTAGGTTTTGAGAACTCTTTTCGAGAGTTTGCTGAGGGTCAAAGCGGTGGCCTATGGTTATTGTGACGAACGAGTATTGGTGAGCTGGTTATAGTGGATTCGACTGATCAGTTCATTCATCAGAGGTTTGCGAGTAGAAGGAGTGGTCTATGGGAGAAGCTGAGTGGAATTATCCAGGCTTTGGAGTAGCCACTACTTATTGGTGGGGACTATAATATAATAGTTCGGGTTGATGAAAGATCAAGTGGTAATGGACGACTTTCAGTAGACTCATTGTTGTTTGGGGAGTGGATAAATAGTCTCTCTTTAATTGATTTGAGATTTTGTGGGAATAAGTTCACATGGAAGAGAGGAAAGACCGAAGGGAATTTTATTGCAAAGAAACTCGACAGATTTGTGCTATCTCCAGATGAGACTGAAATGGCAGGACGCTTGTCAGATTTGAAGCAGCCTAGTTGAAACACCATAGCTTTAAAGAGCTGTTAGTAGCATCATGGGATTGTAAAATCAGGATGCCAGAGGTATTGGTTGCTTTGCAGTCTATAGTTAACAAATGGAATAAAGAAGTGTTCAGGGATATCCATAAGAAGAAAGAAGATTTAATAAGTGAAATAAAAGAACTCCAAGATGCCTTGGAGATCCAACAGACGCATGTGTTGTTACAGAAAGAAGAAGAATTGTTACAAGCCTTTGATGTAGTGCTGGAACAAGAAGAGGTCTTATGGTTCCAAAAATCAAGAGAGAAATGGATAACTCTTGGGGATCAGAATACACAGTACTTTCATACATCAATGGTTATAAGGAGAAGGCATAATCGGATTGATATGTTGCGGAATGAGAATGAACTATGGATCTCTAATATAGAGGAGTTGAAGCTGCTTGCTGTAGAGTATTACAAGTGATTATATTCCATGAAAGATGTCCCAAGGGTAGTTGAAAACTTACCAACATAAGGGTTTGTTCTTTTGACACGGGATGAGCAGTTGGAGCAAAATAAACCTTTTCAAGCTAATGAGGTGGTGGAGGTAATATGGAGTATGGGGAAATTCAGAGCTCCAGGGCCAGATGGATATCAGCCAGTGTTCTATGAAGAATGTAGGGAAGTGGTTGGGGAGTCGGTGATATGTTTTGCCATTGAGTTCTTTGAATCAGGAATGTTACCTCCCAATACAAATGATGCACTTGTTGTGCTTATTGCAAAGGTGACAAATCGGAGAGGATAACCCATTTTGTCCTATCAGCTTGTGCAATGTCTTATTTAAGATAATCACAAAAACTATGGTTCTTCGACTAAAGCGTGTTATTGGGAAGCTTATTGGACTAGCACAATCTAGCTTCATCCTAGGGCGGTTGAGTATAGATAATATTGTTGTAGTTCAGGAGGCAGTTCATTATATGCATAGGAAGAAGGGGAAGAAAGGATGTATGCTCTTGAAGTTATACTTGGAGAAAGCTTATGATCGTATCCGATGGGATTTTTTGGAAGATACTTTAAGAGCAACAGGATTGGAGGATCGATGGGTTCAGTTGATTTTACAGTGTGTTAAGGGTCCTTCAATGGTAATTCTTTGGAATGGGGAGAAAACAACATCTTTCAAGCCAGCGAGGAGAATAAGACAAAGGGATCTATTGGCACCGTATCTCTTTGTTCTCTATATGGAAACCCATCTGTTTGTCTCGAGGAGGGCCTCAACTTTCACATGTGTTTTTTGCAAATGATTTAATATTTTTTGCTGAAGCCTCGGTTGCCCAAATCCGAGTTATTAGATGTGTGTTGGAGAAGTTTTGTCTCGCGTCTGGTCAGAAAGTTAATTAAGAGAAGTCTAAAATTTTCTTCTCAAAGAATGTTGCAAGGAATCTGGGGAAGTTGATCAGTGAAGAGAGTGGAAATAAGGAAACAGTGGACTTAGGAAAATATCTAGGGATGTTTGTCCTACGGGAACGAATCAATAAGGATATGTTTGGTGATGTGCTAGAGAAGGTGTCATTTCGGTTAGCAGGATGGAGAGGCCGGTTCCTGAGTTTTGCAGGAAGGATCACATTGACGAAATCAGTATTAGCTTCTATTCATGTGCATACGATGAGTACAATAGTTTTGCCTAAATCTGTTCTGGAGGGGTTGGATAAGGTGTCGAGAACCTTCCTATGGGGGACTACACTTGAGAAAAGGAAGCTTCACTTAATCTCCTGGGACAGAGTTTGCATGCCAATACAAGAGGGTGGGCTTGGAATCAGGGTATCACAGGATATAAACAAGGCTCTGGTTGGAAAATTGGGTTCGAGGTTGCTACATGATCGTATGAGTTTGAGGGCAGGTATTCTCAGTAAGTATAAAGTGGGGGATATCAGAGATCATAGGTGGTTAGTTGCTAAAAGACCGGGATCATCGACTTGGCGTAGTGTCAAGATTGGTTTACAAGAAGTAGTTATGACAGGGAAACGCTAGAGTCTTGGGAATGGTCGTGAGATAAGTTTTTGGAAGGATAAATGGCTAACTAAAGATCTGTTAATGAACAGGGTTATAATGTATCTTTCATATGGGTATGAAGACTTACAGGTTAAGGACCTTTGGCGTGAGGGAGTTGGTTGGAAACTGGACAGAATAATGTCTTATGTGCCTCAGTCTCTACGTCTGAAGTTGGAAGCTGTAGTGGTGGACAATGTCAAGGGGGCATCAGATAGGCTCTTTTAGGGTGGTTCAAAGGATGGTTGCTTTACGGTGAAGTCAACATACTCTGTGTTAGTGGATAAAGGTGTCTCTAACCGAATATGGCAGGCTTTTTTATCATGTGTGGAGTGTGGTTGTTCCGGAACAAGGTCGTGTATTCTTTTGGATTGTGACACATCAAGTTATCATGACAAATGAGGAACAACGGTGGCGCCATCTTGGAGATCTGAGTGTGTGTCAATTATGAAAAGGTGGGGATGAGACTATTCTCCATGCGCTATGGGATTGTCCATCTATTGTAGGCATTTGGAACTGTATTGTGCCAACACGGCAGAGACAATTCTTTATTAACAGTTTGGTGCTTGAATGGTTATATGGTAACCTGGGTGGGAACAATGCGGGGTCAGAATGTCCATGGCCGACTATGTTTGCTATGGAGGTTTTTTGGGCATGGAAATGGAGGTGTGGGTACGTTTTTGGAGTGGTTGGGAAATACAGAGATCGGGTAAAGTTTGTGAAAGACTCTGCTGCGGAAGTTTGGAAAGCGACTTCGTTGTTGCAGGGAGGGATAGTAGGACGTAGCAAAGTCCAAAGAATGATTGGCTGGAAACCACCGTGGGAGAGATGGATGCGGCTGAACACAGATGGAGCATCTCACAGGAACCGGGGGTTGGCCATGGCTGGTGGTGTGCTACAGGACGAACAGGGTTGCTGGCGTGGGGGTTTTGTGTTGGATATTGGGTTCTATTCGGCAACTTTGGCGGATTTATGGATGTTTATTACGGTTTTTACAGTGCGGGGGAAGAACATCACTCGGTTGGAATTGGAGGTGGACTCGGAGTTGGTTGTGGGTTTCTTGAAGACAGGGATTGATGACGCTCATCCTTTGTCTTTCCTGGTACGCTTGTGCCATGACTTTTTATCTAGGGACTCGATCTTTTATCTAGAGATTGGATAGTCTGTATCTCGCATGTGTATTGCGAGATAAACTGTCTTGCAGATGGTTTAGCTCGGTATGCTCTTACATTACCTATAGGTTTTCAATTTATAGAGTCTTGTCCGCCAAATATGGAGTCCATTGTAATTGAGGATAGTCGGGGAACTGTGAGTCCAAAGCTCCTACGTGTTTAACTTCGTTTTTTGTTTTAATAAATTACGGGGGATTAATCCCCCTGTCCACTACCAAAAAATAAAAAAAAATGAAAGAGAAGATTAAAGAAAATCCGGAAAAATAATTTCGGGTTATATTCTGATTTTGACCCGATTCATTAGTATACAAAAACATACTTTAAAAACGTTAAGGTAGATAGTTTGTTTTTGATTTTTCTAGTGCCAATTGTTCATAACTCATATAAGACATAGTATATATTACATTACACGAAACAAGCCAACTTAGACGTCACCATAATTTTTTCTATTACATTTTGTAGAAAACTTCATATATATTGCATAATATTGGGAACTTGGGATCAAACATCGATCTGCTGATGCATACCTTTCAAACCTCCGTTTTATGAAATCCTTTCTCCTGTATGGCAGATATCATTTCCTTGAGCGATTCTTCGAAATCGTCACATAGACTATGTGGATCTGGAATCGTTGTTGTGTCAACGGCTAGATTGATGGCAATCTTGTTTATGTAGCTTATGTAATGGATGATGAGAGCCTTTTCAAAACAATAATCAAATATAAGCAATAATTAATCAATATCATCGATTTTTCTTAAAAAGAAAAATAATAACACTCCTTGAGAGGGGTATATTATTTGACTTACTATATATGTATATACTTAAGGAAAAAAAGATTACATAGGTACTTACTTGTGATCCAATGATTGCACTTCCTGCGAGATATGAAACTGGATGGCCAAATACACTTATTTCTTCATCGGGACCTTTCACATTGGAAATTGTCGTTGTTGTGTGACCAAACATCCTGTTTCCAATAGCTTGTACTCCCTGTTGGTCTCTACCACTTGAAAAGTTAGCAATTTGCTTCTAATTAAACTGGATGTGGATCTTAATTACCGGTTTCGTATTTTACCTTTCCACCAAAACATTTCATGATAAATTTCATGATTCCATAGAAAATAAAAGCTTCAAGAGAGACTTTTTTCATATCCATAGTAGCTTTGGCACATCGGAGGTACTCCAAGGGATCATTCTCTAATCGAATCCATTATGGAAATATAACAGCACCTATGAAGTTTCCCCATCTACACTTTGAACCCTTCGCCATCATATCAGCGAGATCCTACATTTCCATATTTTATTAAACTCTTACATTTTTATTTATAACAATATTGTTATGTATCAATTGTAGTTGTGTTATTTATAACCTCTATCTTCGCTGGTCTTAAGTTTACAGCTACAGCACCACGCACACGGATTTTTTCTAAGACTTGTTTCTTCTGGGCCATTGTATATCCATCTAAAATTAAAAATATATATATTATAACTATTTTTAATGATGTATATCAAACAAAACTAATTTAGTTTCTCGTGGGATTTGAAACCTAATCACTACGGAGATTATATATATTAGTAAAGAAATATCAAACATATAGTGTTTTAGTAGCTGACTAGTATTTATTGTCTAGATTTTATTACTGGATAACATGTGTAAATAAGTCGGTTAGCGCAATCTTCAAACCACTATGACCGTGCTCGAGCACGGATTAACATTATTTTATTTATTTTATAATTTTTATTTAAAGTGTTATATATTTAATTTTTTTATTTATTTTAAATTTTATTTCTTTTGTTTAAATACTATGCCATAAAATCATATATTGAATATAACTTATGAAAATAACATATATTTTGTAAGATCTATCTAGTAGATTTAGATTTTGACCCTCGGTACACTACAGTTTAAGTTATTTGATAAAATATTAATTTCTGTTTGTTAATTTTATTTGATTTGTTTAGTTTTTAAAATTATATATTGTATTTTGATTGTTAATTATATGACTTAACCTACACTATACCGTATATTAATTATTTTGTTACAGTATTAATTAATCGATTTAATTAGATACGTCTATTAATCTAATATTCATATTGTTAACAAAATAATGAGATGATATTTTATCCATGTAGCACCGAATTAATGACATTTTAAGTTTCTATTAATATCTACTCAAACATGTCTAGCCATATAACCCGTCGTGTGATATTTTAATTCGTTGTACACCGCAGAAAAAACTTCATAAAAATCTAAATATATTTTTAAAATTTAAAATGTTTTAATAAAGTTTTTTTTTTAGAAATTGAACTACTTATAATATTTGAACTTCTTATAAAGTTTAAATATTATTAATATCTTAAACAGTTATAAAAATTAAATGTTTTAATAATTGAAATATTAATTATCTTTAAAGTTTTTAAAAAGTTCACAAAATAATGAGATGATATTTTATCCCTGTAGCACCGAATTAATGACATTTTAATTTTCTATTAATATCAACTCAAACATGTCCTGCCATATAACCTGTCATGTGATATTTTAATTCTTATATATTACTAAAATTTAAAATGTTTGAATAAATTTTATTATTTTAGAAATTGAAATACTTATAATCTTTGAACTTCTTATAAAGTTTAAATATTATTCATATCTTAAACATTTTATAAAAAGATAAATGTTTTAATAATTGAAATATTAATAATCTTTAAAATTTTTAAAAAGTTATACATTTGAATTTTAAAGTTATTAAAAGTTAAAATTCTTTAAAATAAAGAACCAAAATAAAATGCATAAATTTTTTAATTTCAATGCCTGATAAATCAAGGTTTCTGCTCATTCGTATTCAGAATCATTTTGGTCTCTTTTTTATTAATATGACTTTGAATCTTTGCCTAGTTTTCTTAGGTGATGTAGGGCATTTTGTATATTTTTTTATTCATCAGTTGAGCAATATATGTCTGTTTAAAAAAAAATTAATTTTATCATATGCAGAAAAAATTATAAATTTTATTAACTAAATATATTAGATAAAAAATTAAAATAATTTAAATATAAAATAAAATAAATGTGAAAGAAGAATCACATATTTTTGTTTTAATTAGGTTGAGAGATTTCCTTATCTTTTAAATGTTACCTATAATTGATTTATATGTTACTATAATTAACTAAATCCATACTATCCTTACTTACCAAAAATCAGACTAATCCGTATATCATGATACATCTATGTTACAAGTTTATAACCAAAAAATCATAAATATATATATTATATAGTCTACAAAAAAAATATCGTGTACTTCAGTTTTATTATATTGAGAGATGTGAATAAGGAACACACCCATGTTTTATTCATACTTAAATAAGAAAGTTTTCTTTTATACTTTAAAAGTTTTTTAAAAATATAATTAAGAGTTTTTTACCATATTATTAAGCTTTGAGACTATGCTTATATAAACTATCATTTAAGGATAATACTACTCGGAAAGAGAAGGAATTTTAGATTTACCATATTGTGTACGCAAATAATTTGAAAGAGCTGCTTGTGTCAATCCAAGAAGAACATCATTAACCTTCTGCGAAAAAGAAATAAATATCATGGAGTAGTTACTAGTTAGTATAAGAAAACGAAATGAATGATCAATATAAGACAAAATGATAATTAATGTATACCATGTTCATTGCGTTCTTCACAAACTTGATATCATCAAAACTTATTGTCCGATGGATAACTTTCCAAGATCGAACTCCGTTGGGATTAACACTAAGAGAGTTTTTGGTATCCCCCAGAAAACACATTGTAAGAAGAGACTTAAAAACTTCAACAATAGTTGTGAAGGTAACTCTTATCATAAACCAAAACCCAGCAACCAACCACCAAGCCGAGACAAAGGAACCTATGGGTTTTGCTGTTGTCGCGGCAGTACAAATTAGTGCGTAGGGGTCTGATGTTTTCCGTGCGCAAGCAAGTAAAAGGGATACAAGTGACATTCCATCACCTATCGAATGATGTATTTTTGCTACAACCACAGATTCTGCCTTTGATGTCTTTATGCTGAGTAAATGAAATTCCCAAAGTGGTTTTGACATGTCCATTGCAGTATTAGCAATGCTGGAAGTGTAGTCTTCTATGAACTGATCAGGATTTTCTATGTTGTAATGGTCAAGATTTGGAACAATAACATGATCTTCTACTCGAACATTAACAGGAATCCAGACCTGTTCTTCCGTTTTCTTATAGTCAATCACCTGAATATTTTATATTTTTGATTACACACATATATTTCAAAGTTAACCTATGTTTACATGTTACAAATATATTATGTAAAGAGAAAGAGGCAAAGAAAGATTATTTTAGAACAACACAATCTAATCTAAGGTAACTAAAAAGATATTCAATTTCTATAAACCAAAATTAAGAAGATTATTAAAAACTAATTATATGATTAGGTATTCAAGCTTTTTTGCTATCATAGTTAAACAGAGTTTACATTAAACACTATGTATGTGTGTATAGAGTATATATGTTTAGCTACTTCTATTCAACTTCAAACTCACATAATAATTGTTGGTTTTTTATTGACAGTTTATTTACCTGCTTGCTAGAGAATCGGGGAGCCTTGATCAATGTGTTCTTGATGCCTTCAACAATGGCAAATGGGTTCAATTTAGTTTTAGACCCAAATGTTATCAGAATGAACAAACTTGGTGCATTGAGCAACTGCGTCATCGGACTAAGTGGCTCCATCGGTACGGTCTCGAGCTCCTCTTTCGCCATGTCTTTTCCCTTTTCTAAACCTTGTTTCGAAGATTTTTTAACTGTTGCTTTATTCTACACTTGCTTTTAGCAGCGATAAGTATAGCTTTTGTACCCGTCTTTTACATGTTATGATTATCATTTTTCTTATTACTTATTATCATTAAATGCAATAATGAATAATGAATGGGAATGGGCTAGGGTGTTGACGCGTTGTGGTGTCACTGTGTCAGTTTCGTAGATAAATTGTTTTTCTCTCTGTTATTGATAAACTTTTTTTTATTCAATAAATTTAACAATTTAAAAATATGAATAGTAAAAGTGAAAATATAGGGTAGTGCAATTAGTAAAGCGGCCAAATGTAAGTTTTTTTTATGTATAAGCACCATTATACCAGAAAGCCCTACTTCCTACAAACGTACGGATTTATCTAACAGACCGGCATATTATATCCAAATGGTTGACAACAAAAAAAACAAAGTAAAAATATATTAGTTCGACACAAATTTGGTAATTAATTACTTAATTAACATTATATTCTGTCCAATTATTAGAATAACACAATTTCTATGTAGGAAGACAATACATCCACAAAATTTTAATTTTAATTTTTTAAAATTTAATTAAAGAAAATATAAAGTATAAAAATATGATTTAAAAATACAATATACAAAAAAAATGTTTAAAAACATATTATGTATAAAAATATGAATTACAAATATGGTGTTTAAAAAAATATATTTTAAATAAGTTTTATAAAAAATATAATGTATGAAAATATAACTAAAATAATATTAAAATATGAATTATGAAAAAATAAAATTATGTATAAAAATATGATTTCTAAAATTTTAAAAATATATATAATTTAAAAAAATTTAAATGTATAATAATATGCTTTAGATATATGATATTTAAAGACATTTCAAAATATGTTTTATAAAAAAATATAATGCATAAAATAATATTTGAAAAATATAACTTAAAACAAATTTGTTGTCACTATATTTATATAGTACATCTAATAAATCTGTTATCAAAAACCAGATTTTTAGAAGCAAAAAAAAAATAAAATATCAATCTTAACATTTCTGATGTACATTTTTGTGCCGTCTTTTTTTGTCTTTGTATCCAAACAAGTCCCAACTAAATTATCTACGATCCTTACAACTAAATTAATTCCTTAACATTAATTTCAAATTTCCTAAAATCTATCTACCTAATTCACTTGCAATATGTTAGATTAAAATATAACTCTCCTTTCACTTTTGTTTAATCTTATATTTAATTATTTGAATTACTATTTAATACATAAAATTAATAAAATTTTAGACTTTTTTTCAACATATGATGTGATTTGAAATTTTATAAACGGATATATGTTTTAAAATCGATCACCTTTGATAACCAATATAAAGATAAATTTAATTATCATTACTTTGGTGTTACACGGATAATTTATCATTTCATCGGGTCAGGGTTTTTTGTTAATTCTAAACCGATTACAAAAATTGGATCCTTCCAAATATATGAGCTTTGATTTCTTAGAAACATTAATTATAGATTTCCAAATATATAGCAACTAATTAGATTTGCACGTACATATCTATCTTACACGTATTACACTTGCAACATCCCTATAATATAGCAACTAATTAAAAACAGTTACATGTAAGGGTGTCAAAATGGGTCAAGACTAATGATTCAACTTAATTCAACTCAAATCATGAACCCTAATAAGTTAAAAATTTTGACCCTAATGAGTTGATGGGTTAAATAAGTTGATGATTAAATGAGTTAATGAATCAAATGAGTTTGGTTATAATGAGTTTATGAGTTAACCCACTAACCCATCAATTGCTACATGATCAACCTAATATCATCATACATGATCAACCTAATATCATCAACATCATCATACTATCATCATCATCATACTACCACCATCATCATACTATCATCATCATCATACTACCATCATTATCATCATACTACTATCATAGTATCATCATACTACTATCATACTATCATCATCATACTACCATCATTATCATCATTACGGTTTTTCCGCTAAAAAACCGTAAATTTCCCGCCAAACATGTAAATCCACAATTTTTCCGCCAAAACGCAAACCCGTAAATTTCCCGCCAAAATGAAAAATCCACAATTTTCTGCCAAAAAAGCAAATCCGTAATTTTCCCGCCAAAATCCCAAACCTACAATTTTCCCACCAAAAAAAACAAACTTGTAATTTCCTGCCAAAATCCCAAATCCGTAATTTTCCCACCAAAACGAAAACCCGTAATTTTCTAGCCAAAATCTCAAAAACACAATTTTTCCGCCAAAATGTAAACTCGTAATTTCCCCGCTAAAAATGCAAATCCGTGATTTCCACTTAAAGTTATGTGATGTTGATGGTGATAATAATGATGATGGTGAAAACAATGATATAAATTAATTATAATTTATATTGTAGTGGATTAACCCAATTAATCATCTAACTCATTTAACTATATGGATTCATGCGTTGATCCAACTCAATTATTAAATGAGTCGAGTCAACTCATAAACTCATTTAACTTTAAACTCATTGGATAATGAGTTGAGTTGGGTTGGGTTAACCATTTTGACATACAAATTTTGGTAAATTCTTATTCCTGAAATATATGCAATATTAACTTCAGTATCAATATTAATCAATTAATCAATCACGATGGATACATATATTGTTGATGATGGAATTACATAAATCAAATCCTAACTAAAATCAAGATAAGGATATGCATTAACAATATTCAATAATCAAAACAAACAAAATCATAAAAGATATACTCTAAACTTGCGAATCAAGTTTATATACCACTCAAAACTAGATTTTAACCCCCGGTAAACTGCAGGATAATATTTATATAACAAAAAAAAATTAATTCTTAAAAAAGTTGTATTTGTTTGTTAATTTTTTTTTGTTTAGTGTTTAAGATTGTATAATTGTATTTTGATTGTTAATTCTAAAATTTGACCAGCTGTATACCGTAGACATGACAGGACAATTATTTAGTTTTATTTATAATAATGTTACATTTTTACATTATCGAATTTTTTCTTATGGTTATCAAAATTGAAAATTTTAGTGCTTTTTAGATTTAACCCGTGAAAAAACTATTCTTACATTCTTATATTTTTTAGTATTTTTAAATTTAACCTGTAAGTTTAATGTTTTTTAAATTTAACNTTTTCCGCTAAAAAACCGTAAATTTCCCGCCAAACATGTAAATCCACAATTTTTCCGCCAAAACGCAAACCCGTAAATTTCCCGCCAAAATGAAAAATCCACAATTTTCTGCCAAAAAAGCAAATCCGTAATTTTCCCGCCAAAATCCCAAACCTACAATTTTCCCACCAAAAAAAACAAACTTGTAATTTCCTGCCAAAATCCCAAATCCGTAATTTTCCCACCAAAACGAAAACCCGTAATTTTCTAGCCAAAATCTCAAAAACACAATTTTTCCGCCAAAATGTAAACTCGTAATTTCCCCGCTAAAAATGCAAATCCGTGATTTCCACTTAAAGTTATGTGATGTTGATGGTGATAATAATGATGATGGTGAAAACAATGATATAAATTAATTATAATTTATATTGTAGTGGATTAACCCAATTAATCATCTAACTCATTTAACTATATGGATTCATGCGTTGATCCAACTCAATTATTAAATGAGTCGAGTCAACTCATAAACTCATTTAACTTTAAACTCATTGGATAATGAGTTGAGTTGGGTTGGGTTAACCATTTTGACATACAAATTTTGGTAAATTCTTATTCCTGAAATATATGCAATATTAACTTCAGTATCAATATTAATCAATTAATCAATCACGATGGATACATATATTGTTGATGATGGAATTACATAAATCAAATCCTAACTAAAATCAAGATAAGGATATGCATTAACAATATTCAATAATCAAAACAAACAAAATCATAAAAGATATACTCTAAACTTGCGAATCAAGTTTATATACCACTCAAAACTAGATTTTAACCCCCGGTAAACTGCAGGATAATATTTATATAACAAAAAAAAATTAATTCTTAAAAAAGTTGTATTTGTTTGTTAATTTTTTTTTGTTTAGTGTTTAAGATTGTATAATTGTATTTTGATTGTTAATTCTAAAATTTGACCAGCTGTATACCGTAGACATGACAGGACAATTATTTAGTTTTATTTATAATAATGTTACATTTTTACATTATCGAATTTTTTCTTATGGTTATCAAAATTGAAAATTTTAGTGCTTTTTAGATTTAACCCGTGAAAAAACTATTCTTACATTCTTATATTTTTTAGTATTTTTAAATTTAACCTGTAAGTTTAATGTTTTTTAAATTTAACCCGTGAAAGAATTATTTCTTTAAAAGTGTGGGTTAAATTATATTATAAATACTCCAATTTATTAGATTTAACCCGTGAAATAATTATGTTTCTATTTTTTATCAGCATATTAATAACCATTAAAGATTTTAATTGTTCAAATCAAACAGTATAGTTATTGTTGAATATTAGAGTTTTTAAAGGTAAAAAAATATTGTATATATATTTTTGGTATATGTTATTAAGTGTAATAAATTTCTAAATATATAAATTGTTTTAGGAAATTATAGACCAAATCGGTAGAGACATTTTAGTAATCTAATTGATTTTGTTTTTTTGTGCAATTGTTTTAGAAATTAGGTTTTAAATAAATATAACTTAAGGGGTAAAACACCAAATGTATTTCAATTTTTTTAATATAGATACAATAAATCTTTCTTAATTTTTAAAAGTAAAAGAGCATTTAATTCAAAATAATTTATGGGAACAAAACTTTTTTGATTTTGGTCGATTTACCATATGTCACTTATTTATTTTTGTGTAATTTTGTAGGATTAAGATTGTAAATTAAAATTTACATAAGCAAAACTAAAAAGGTTAAACATAAAATGTAATTCAAAAATGTTTGAATTTTTCAATTATTAAAATCACACAATTTATTAAATTGCTAAATTATAAATTAACTTAAAAATTATAATAAAGAAACCAAATTCTTAGTTAATTAGACAAAAGTACAGAATATAAGATTATTGAAAAAGAAAAAAGCGATACAATATTTAATTTTATCTATTCCTTCGTCTCTTTTCCGTTTTCTTCACTTACCTACAAAGAAAACAGGAAACCAATTTAGAGTACAATCATGCAAGGGACTTGTGTTGGTAAAAAATAAAAAGTGATCATACCATAAAAAAAAACATGTGTTCAAATAATTTAGTTCCCCAAAATCAAAAGTCAACGTACCTTAAAAAAATTGTTTGTTTGATATTAACCTTCGTCTCACATACCTTTCTTCAGCTATTGGAATAGGAAAAAAAAGTGTTAACATTGAGTTGAGTCTAAAAACCAGCAATGATCTAAATTGCAGAAACAAAATAATATAGAGTAAAAAGATTTGTCCATTGAAGGTGTATATAAGATTTGTTTGAAAGGTAAAGTTTCTTATGAGTTGGTGCATTTTTGGTCTTAAGGTTATTTATAGAGTAACATATTAAGGCTAGAATTAGGTTTGATAGCAAATCTTGTAAAAATTGGTGAGCAAGCTTAAGATCTAGAGCAATAAAAAAGAAATTTAAGTGTTTTTCTATTTTAGTTGTTTATATTATTGCGGAACAATATTCAGCATCTCAAGAAGATATATACTGAATTAAATGTATTTCTTCTTGCTAAAGTTAAATATTTGGAAATATTGGTTTTCTAATCATTCAAAATTTGGGTTCTCGTTTTTAGAAACTTTATTAATATTAAAATAATTATGGGGATTATAAATTTTTGTTATAGAAAATCGGTTGTATCATTTAAATTTGAGAGATTATACCATCTCTAAAGATAGTTTTGGATATTTTATGGGAATAAAACTTTAATGGGTATAGTAGTTTTTGGAAAAATCGAAATGTATAGATGTTGTCAAAATTTTATGGCAATAAACATAACAAATTTTGGTCGATTTAAGAAATTTTAGTAATTGAGTTTAGGGGTTATTGTTATTTTTGGAATTTTTTTAGAGGTTAATGTTGTAAAAAAAAAATAAGCAAAACTTAAAGGGCATAACACAAAATATACTTCAAAAATGTTAATATAGATGTGAAAACCCTACCTACAACCCTGAAAAGTATATATATATATATATATATATATATATATATATGTGTGTGTGTCATTCACCAGACAATACATACACCACCACATCCAAAAGAAAACTTAATTACCTTGTTAAAATCCCACAGCTACTATAAATCTGAGATAGCTACTTCATTTGCTTACTTGAGAAACGTACGTCTTTACAAAACATCTTGGATAATTCAGGTGAAAGTACTCCATTCATGACGCCAATATACTACCATGACTGGCGAGAATCTTGAATGTATTTTCTACAATTTCGTTAGTTCATAACATTATTTTAATAGTTCAGCATATGAAATATTTATTCTAATATTTACAGGGTGTTAATATTCATGCTACACTAAAGCATATGCCAATTTAAATAAACTAAAAGTGGAAGAATAATTTAGAAACAGAAAAAAAAAAACAATTGTCCCGTGGTTTAGCTTTGGGACTTATTATCCGGTATCCGCTATCTGATCTGGTATCCATTCATATCCGCTTCAAAAAATCGGATATCCGGAAAACCGGATACGGATCCGGATAACAAAATGTGTTATCCGCGAAAAACGGATTCGGATCTAAATATCAGATAATTTAAGACCCGGATATCCGTATCCAGTTCCAACTCATGTTTATTAATTTTTTACTAATTATACATTGTGAATAATTGGTATTAAATTATAAATGAGGAGTGAGAGAGAAAGGAGTAGAAGTAGATGAGAGGTTGCTTTTTCTCAAGTGGCCGATGTGGGATATTGCAATTCTCTCTTCCCACATCGGCTCTTGACAAATATATTTGTTATATTACTCCCTTATAAATATCTACCATCTGCAGTACAATTAAATCATCGGGTAATGGGCTACACTAGGCTTGTTACAATTACGAATCCGGATATCCGGCAAGTATTAAATTTTTGGACGGATATTCGGAAGTAGGATATCTGGTATCCACGGATCTGGATTCGGATATTTATTAGAAGTATCCGCCGGATACAGATCCGGATTTGGATACACTAAAAATGGTTAGATATCTGGATCCGTCTCAGGGCTACCGTGGTGTACCACGGGGTAGATCCTAGTGTCGTAACATAAATAAATCTTTTATAACATATGGTATTCACATAGATCATGACTACTATATATATTCGGATATCCGTTTGGATTCTGGTATGGATCGGGTTCGGGTTTGGATTTTTGAATTAAAGATTTAGAATGCGTTTGAGTATTTTAAATTTTCGGTTACGGGTTCAGATCGGGTTTGGATCGGATTTTCAGATCCGGGTATTTTGCCCAGACCTACTATTTACATAAGGAATATCAAATAAAATAGTTGTGTTTGTTTTAGTTAGTTTCTATTTGCTATATTTTAGGATTTTGTTCAACATTTATTATATACCAAATCTAAGTTTTAGATTAAAAGTTTTTCCATATTAAAAAATCAAAATCGTGAGAGAATGATATGGTTTATGTAAAAGATAAAATCAGTTAGTAAATAGATATAATATTAACAATCGACAATGACTGTGTAAAATATTATTATTTAGATTTTTGAAATCTAAAATATTCAAATCTTTTAATTTAAAAAAAAAATTGACTGTAGAGATAATTAAGAATCTAATTGATATTTTTGACTTCTAGACATATTATTAGTATAATTGATTTTGATTTTCCATATTTTACTTATTGTTTTTTGTGCAATTTTGTAGGGATTAATGTTATGAATAAGTATAACTTAAAGGGTAGAACACAAAATATATTTCAAAAAATGTTAATATAGATATGATTGCTTAAATTTGTTTGCAATATAATTGATGTCAAAAAATACAAAACTATAGGTTTCATATATAATTTTTTGTGCTCCACATCAAATTGGTTTGAAAAGTATGGAAAAAATAGGGAAACATTAAAAGGAAATGGATATAATTTTTTAATTAGAAACTCTCTTTTGCCCTAGTCTCTCTCTAGAACAACCACGGAGGCATGCTTCCCCAGCGGCGCCGAGTCCGATCGGTGTCGCTGGGCCATTGTCTCTACATCTCTGCTGCCTCCTCTGTCCCTACAGTCTGTTCGGATCTTTTTTCAGCTTCATCGGAGGCCTTTTAAGGTTTCAAATCTCACCTACGAGCATGCCTCAACTTCATTCTCCCTCCTTTCCTCCGCACCCGGTGACTCTCCTCGGTGAGCTTGCTCCATCGAGTTCCCAGCCACATGTTACTATTTCTAAGATCCATGAAAGCCCCACTAAACTCAGATTTCATCTATCTTACCGTCTCCTCTCGCTGTCAACTACAACATCTCTCCGTTCCTTGGATCAAAATGCTCTCACCAAGTGTTTTACTTCGCTACAGCTGGACGGGGATCTGTTTTGACGCTGGAGCCGAGAAAGATCTTGACAAAGAAATCTACATCCTCGGCATCCTCTGTTTCTCCTTTGTTACCCTTTTGGTCCAGGTTTACTCTTCACTCTTATCTCATAACCCTGGATGTTAGTTTACTTTTGTTAAACTATGATTCATTCCCCGATCTGGAAGATCCTTAGACTCGATGATTATAGCTTCATATCAAGTTCAAAATTGTTAGTACCAGGTTACCCTGCTTGGTCTAGTCGAGGTTTCCTTGGTAGCAGAACACTGGATGCTTCTGATTTGCTTGAAAATTACTTTTGTCGAGGCCAGTTGAATAGTTTGGTCTGGAGGACTGCAATGTTGATTGTTACTAGTGAATCTGACCCGCTAGTTGGACTATCTTTGATGTTTGCATCCCTTGCTAGCTTCATTATCCTACCTATCACCAAAATTTTGACTGTTTCAGCGTCAGCATGTAACTAGGTTTGGTCTGAACTCCACTCTATCCCATCGTAGTCAACAGTTGCTTAGCTTAAGGATTTCATTAGTACGAGACTGCTATTGAATCTTAAGCCAACTCTGTTGCTAGTCTATTCTTAGAGTCCTTTGAGAACCATGTTACTAGAATCACCTAGGGATGACCTTCTTGAAGGGGAAAGCTTGTTGAAACTTGGCATTATGATCTTGGGGGTTACCTATGTTTCATCAGCCTCCTCTCTTTATCTCGCCCACTTAATATGTTTTCCAAACTGCAATTCATCAACTTTTTGAAGTTCCCTCACTTAAGCTTGAAGAATAGTGGCATTATGACCTCTGCTCCAAGAAGTAGTGATTATCGCAACCTTTTCAAGCAACCCTCACCCAACCACAAAACCGCAACCACCATTGTAGTGACCGGTTTCCATAGCACTCTCAACCTTGCTTGAACCTTTGGCAAAGCTCTACCTCGAGTAGTCCTTCTCATTTCGGTGAAACCTTCAGCTTTGGTCGTTTCATCGCCACCCAGTCTTCGAATCAAGACAGTGACCATTTTATCCTCCATTGACTTGCTTATGAAAGTAGCATCGATATGCCTTGATCTCACAGGTTCCATAATGCTAGCTAGCATTTGGTCCATAGCTCTCAAGCTCCTACTATTGTTTGTCCTTATCTATCTTTGTTGTCTTGTTGCTTTAAACTTTGGGGAATGCCCTCTTATTTTGTTCTTAAACTATCCTACTTGTCTTGTATTTTACTCTTTCTCTATTGAAATTATAACATGTTTGTTCAGAAAAAGAAAAATGGAAAAGTAGTAAATTTAATTATTTTTTATTTTTTGCAATGAAGTGAAAAAAATAATGTGAATAATCAAAAATATTGGTAATAACTAAAAAATAAGATGGTACATGGAAAATATTAGAAGTGATAAATGTCAAAAAGCTAGAGAGTAAGTCCTCTAGTTATTAGATAGGTTCTATACTGTCTACACCATTGGAAGTAGCAAGTTTGGCTTTGTGGTATTACCACTGTTATTTTGAAGAAGACAGTGAAAAATACTTATTTTATCAATGCAGAAAATTAAATATATTATTTTTTAATTTCTACCAAAATATTTTTTAATATTAATATATTTTTTATAAATAATAAAAATAATAACTATATAAAAATGAATTAAGTAATATAAATGAAAAATAAATAGTGAAAATAATACTATGAAATTGTTTTAGTAATAAAGTTATTATTCAAATTTTAACCCAAAAATGATCATATTCCAAAATTTAGAATGGGTTAATGATTTTTAAAATGGAAGTAAAAATTTAATGCATGGTGGAGTAAAAAAGACAATTTATGTAATTGTGTTGACAAAAAAATTTGTATTCATAAAATTCTAAACATAAAAATAAAATTGAAGTGAAGTGAAACATTAGTTTCTAAGAAACATATAGTACAAATATATCTTATAAAATTTTCACTTAAAAAAAATAAAAGATTTATTACTTAACTCAACTTAAAAGTTTTTATCTAAAATGAAGATATAGTAAGGATCACACTTTTTTTTGGGAAAACTATGAAAAAGACTCTTGAACAAATAATCCATCTAAAAAAACAAAATCAATGGTCACAAAATATAGAAAAAATGATATGTAAGCCGTTATAAAAAATGACATGTGATTTGTGTTGTATATCTCAGAAGGCATATTTATCGACTAGAGCTACAATTCTATAACATGATAAAAAAAAAAGTAAAATATAAAATAAGTTTGAGATTTCATCAATTTTATCAAATGCTTTTAACTCAAAACATAGACAGAAACAGCATATCTAAAGTACACTATGTATTTTTTAAAATACGAAACTGAGGTTGCATCACAAAATTAACATCTGAAAATAACATATGATATTTTAGAAAAATATGTAACTTAGATTAATGAACGGATATTCACTGCCGGGATTAACCTTTTCACCATCTAAGCATTTTTGACTTGGTCAGAAATTCTATTATGGCAGGTGATGCACTTGGATAACCCGTAGTAGCGACATAGCAGTAAAAATGTTTATGAAACTTTGTATATTTGCATTTAATGTGGGATATCGATATATTTGAATGATATTTATAATTAGGCCAGATCGACATTCGACGTTAATACTTTTAAAAAGATGTTTTCATGGGATATGAATATGGAGTGAACTCTTCTAGGGTTAAAAGTTTAGAATATTGTCAACTATTCCAATGAAGTTTTTAAGTCATTTTTTGTTACCATTTAATATATTGTTTAATTTGCCAAGAAAACATTATTACGACACTAGGAAATATATGTTATGTATAAATTTGTAAAATAAGCATGACGTTTATATAGCTTTATATTTAAAACTTCAAATGATTTCTATTGAAAAACTTCAAATGAATATATTTATATTCAATGATTTCTATTGAAAAACTAAAATCTACCACCGGTGCAGTAGGCTAGTGGTTTAAGTGCAGGAGTTGGATCCATATGCTCCCTAGTTCGATTTCTAGTGGGAAAGATGCTTTATGTCATGTCATAAGGTATTAGCAAAGGCTGGTCCCGGGCCATGAGGAGATTAAGGCCCAGGCCCGAACTCCTCCTAGTTAACAAAAAAAACTTCAAATGAATATATTTATATTCGGGAAAATTATCATTTAAACCATGAACTTTCAAATTTTGGTCATTTAAACCATGAACTTTGTTGTACGCCATTTAAAACATCAACTTTTGTTGATTAGCTTTTTTAAACATGAAGTTTCGTTGACCAAGCCAAAAAAGACATGACGTTAAATCCGATAATTGACCTACTAACAGACGTCACTATGTCGTTAATCACTCTGTTACTGACAAAACGGCGTCGTTTTAATGGAAGTTTTAATTCGACATTTAAACCATGAACTTTTAAATATAGGTCATTTAAACCATGAACTTGTAAATATATATAATTTAAACCATGAACTTTCAAATTTTTGTCATATAAACCATGAACTTGCCATGGGCGTTCGGTGAAAACTAAACAACCTAAAAGTTTTGGTTATCGAAGAAAACCAAAAAGAGAAAGCCTAACCGTTCAGAACAATTGATTTGGATAATCGGATTTCGGTTCGATTCGGACCGACTGGTTTATTAGAAACCACAGAAGTATATAAGCTTAACCGGCTAAACCGTTTACCTAGTTTAGTTTCTCTCTTCTTTCTTTGACTCTTCCTCATGATGAGATTCTGAAAAAGATATGATGTTATCAACAAAAAATATTGAGGCATATGAGACCAAGTACACAGCCATAAAGTGATAAATGTTGACATATTGAATATGCAACAAAATCGTATTATATTGCATTTGAATCACAGATTAAGTTTCCTGAAATTACGACGACAAATATTTTTTTTAGGTTTTTAACAATCGAGCAACCATTTTCATTTGTGTATAACCATGTCTCTCCAATTCATTAATTTAACATTTTCATTACTCATCTCTAGATTCTCACTAGACGCAACTAAAACGGTTTCCCAATCCTCAAAATATTCATTGTAGCGTTTGCGTTTTTTTGGCCCATTGCTATACAAAACCTCTTTGGTATTTTTCAAGAGGAATCCAACTACTCAATAGAACAAAAATTAGACAAGATAATTTCCAAGAATCTCATGTGTATGCCTGAACATGCTTGTCAAGAAACGCCTTAGCCAAGTTACTAAAGCTTACACTGACTGAATCAGCCGCTGCGTAGCTCTCAATGAGATTCACCACTTCGGCTCTCAAAATTTCGTCTCTTGTTGCTCTGTTATAGTCACACATGTAATACAAAGCCCCAAGTGCGTAATTCACCTATTAGAAAACAAACAATTTTGAGTTTCCATTTTAAACACCAGAAAACACATTAAAGAGGCGAGAAACTCGTCTGGACTCACAGTGTTCCGTACAGGACTTGATAAACATTTGATTATAAGAGGAATTCCATCAGCCTCGACGATGGTAGCAACATTTTTTGGGTCTGTACAAGAAGAAAAAAGAGCATTTGGTTCGATGATCAGTAAATAGCAGTTATGGCAACAACAACAAAAACACAGTTCAGTATCAGAGTCAGAGAGTAAAATTGTATATTGCAGGCATTTTACCGGCACAAGCGTTGCATAATCCTCCTATTCCAAATTCCACAAGCTTTTCATTTGGCTCTGTTAGACAGTCTATGAATAGTTCCAAGACATTTAGCTGCGCGAGTACACCACTAACATTTTCATCATGAAGAGAAGAAAGTGTTGGATATTTATTTGGGTTCCATGGCATATGTTGAAAGTGTACTTGAACTTACCTGACGTAAAATAGTGTAGTTGTAAGGGTCATATGCGAAATTCCCCAAGTTTGCTACAATTTTCTCCTTTGTTTCTGCAATTGCAAAACAGTAATCGTGTTAATATAACTTGACAAAACTAATAAGTGACAAAGCCAGAGATATACTAGATTAGGGTCATATACTAAATCTATAATCCAATATAAGCATTTGGAAGTGAGCAGTTTGCCATTAAGGAAGAGTGAGTACAAAAACTTGCCATTAAGGCAGGAAGTATTGATAATGTTGGACAAACTACACAACTCCAAAATTTTCAAAATAAGAGTTAAATTGCTAAATCCTATTGCTAGCCTACTATCATATTTTCATACCTAGGTACCCTAACAATCCATATGAAGCCGCACAGAGTCCTCAAAAATCACAAGAAAGCACCAAAGCCAGTCTTATCTTATGCAACAATAATTTATAAAGGTTCAAACAGAAGCATGAATCAATTACTTATTATGGTCTACTACTAAAACCAAACTAGTACATCATAGCTACCTTGATCATTTGCGTTCTGAAACTGACTTACAAGCTCCTGTGCAATTAAAATGAAGCAGACAAAAACTCAGCTCCAACAAAATTGCTACTTTAGATTCATTGGCACAGAGATTACTATCTCAGAAACATTAAACCAAACCTGTAGATATTGGAGCCTTGGTGTTCCATTTTTTCCAATACGTTCTTCTTGTCTTTCCTTATTTGTAAACATTCCTTCTCACTCCTTTTATCTTCTGCAATTACAAAATCAAAGCCTACAGAAAATCACAAAATATGAGAATCGCAAAGAGAAACAGAACCATCTAATACTATGAGAATCTAACAAAATAAATAAAATCAGAACCGATTCTAATTTCGAGAGAAACACCGTCCGTTATGGCACCACCACCACGTCGTCTCGAGACACGGTGAAGCAACCGGCAAAGGCTCCAGAGATGCGAGCGGCCGAGAATTATGAGCAAAACTTTGTTGGACCCATAACGCTTACAAGATTGGGCCTTCTTAATCTGGCCCAATTCTGAACCTGAGATAATAAACCCGTGATTGAAAAACACTTATCACACATATGTTTATGTATACAGTTGTCAACTTGTCATCATCGTGTTTACATGGTTCATCATTAATTAATATATATAATTTTGAAAGTTTTAAAGTAATATCATATGGTAAAGATATTTTCGTCACAAATTATGTTATCTAGCTAGTAGCTCAATTAGCATATTTTGTCATGAATCGTTCGATCGGCTTCAATTTTTGAGTTTGACTTTTTGTATATAAAACAAAGTAAAAGGTATTAAACCCCTTTCTCAACGACTTTAGGTTCAATTTACACATACCATATACCAGATATTTATTTTTCTTCCCTAAGTTTAGACTATTGAGAAATATCTCGATTGATAAAAACCCTCTCATCACATGCAATAACTCGATTAAGTAATAATATCACGTATGTGTTTTCAACAAATTATTTTTATCAAGGAAAAAAAAAAGCAACAAAAATACATGAACCAAGAACTTCTTAGTGGCCACTACTACAGTATTTTACTGGTAGAATTTTTTTTATAAGAATATTTTAGATTCGTAAGATCTGAAATAATAATGTAAAACTTTTTTTTAATGACTATTGATGAAAAAAAAAACATAAACCCGATAGCTTAAAACACCACCGAACGAGAAACGAGTGGGCAAGAATTATTTGGTAATTAATAATCGAGTGGCGTACAATTACAAAGCATGATCCCTATCCTTCTTCTTCTTCTCTCTCTCTTACCGTAACTCAACGCCACGTGTCTGACTTTTGGAACATCCCAGAGGACAACGCTTTTTGTTCTGACTAGACCCAAAAAGTGCAAACCAAAAGCTATGTTTTTTTTTCTCTCTTTCATTTTGGGACAAATTTTCTAATTTGGATAATTGGTTTTTTTTTGTATGACTTGCAAGATATTTATATTTTACAATTTTTGTCCTTCACATAAAATACCTATTTAATTTTTGGATTGAAGCTGACGGTACTGAATTTTAAATATCTCTTTCTTCTTTCAGAACAACGCTCGTGTATGTTTTAATTTCGCTACTCGCTTTCTTTGCCACATACTTTTGGTCAAAAAAGAGAGCACTCTAACAATATATAATTATGATCCGTCATTAAACCTAGAGTCTGAATGGTGACCACGTATTTAGTTGTGCGAGGAAAGCAGTTTTAGACTACGGTACAGATTAACTGCGGTACATGCGATTTGCAGATTAAGTGCGGTTTATACAAAATAAGCGGTATAGAATGATATTTGATTGGTGAAAAAACTATTTGCGGTTCAGTATTAATTGTATGAATGGTAAAAAAAAAGGTGTGGATGACATATTATAAATAAATTTGTTAATAATTAGTATGTTTGATATTATTGTATGTTATAATAGACTGTAAAGATGCATGACATTGGTTAAACAATTCATGTTTATTCTTTGGAGGAAGACCAGAATAAAATTGGGACATATGATATCTCACAACTCGATTTCGTGATGATTTATAAGGAGCAAACAATCCTTGTTTGTTTATCTTACTATTTACAATAATACTATCTACTTTATTATTAATAAGATTTTTATTTTCTGTATTTGCAACCACATGTTACAAATTTATTTGTTAACACATAAACTGAATTTATAATTATTTACATCAAGTAAACAGTACAAGTAATCACAGTATTTGCATGTGTTTGACAAAGTAACGTAGGACATATATAAATATTTTTTATATAAACAAATACTTTGATTGGTGCGGTTTTTAAAATAACGCATGGTTTGTGACCTTTATGATTTTTGAAAGCGGACAAATCCGCACATAGATTTTTTTTTTTTTTTTTCAAAAACGCAAATTTCACTTTTTGTTGTGAGTGGTGAATGTGGTACGGTTTTGACAAATCAAAACTGAAAAACGCTTTTTATATGTCTCCATTCACTACCCTAATCTCATTCCTGATAAATTTTAGGTTCCTAGTCTTTAAGTTCTTGGCTCTAATTATTTATTGCCCTGCTGAAATAAATGAACAATAAAAATGACATAGATATACTTCATCTGTTTTTAAAAGATTGATGTTTGAAAGTTTTTACACAAATTAAAAAACAATGATTATTAACTTTAAATACATTATTATTTTTACTAAAAAAATATTATATAATCATAGCTAATGATTATTCAGATTTTTAAATTTTTTAATGATTATTTCTTGAAGTTTCCAATTTAATATTAATTAATTAAAAATGGTTGAAAATTAATTTTTTGTTGGATAAACTAAGTTAGAAGTCATCATATTCCTAATCAAGTTGTGTTTTATTAAAGAGATAAAGATGAGTTTGGTTTAGGAGTTATCTAAATAGGGGTTTTACAATTAGGAATATGATTGGTGTTCATATAAATAAGGTTGTCGAACTATGACAAAACCTTAAGAGATTTAAGAGATTGAGAGCTATAGGTTTTTGAGAGATTTTTCCTGAAGCTAATAAAAGAAGAATTGTTCTTTTAATTTGATCTTAAACTTGAAAACAAGAATTGGTATCAGAGCTTCAGAAGATTATAAAAGATGGGAGATCTTACCGTCTCAACCATCACACCAAAGGAAGGAGGAGGAACTCCTTCTATCTCATGTCTGATGCTAAACGCAGCAAACTACACCGTATGGGCCATGAAGTTGAAGATTGCGCTTAGAGTTCATAAAGTGTGGGAGGTCATAGAACCAGAATCTGCAACAGACACCATCAATACCGATAAAAACAACATGGCGATTGCCTTACTTGTTCAATCCATACCCGAATCACTTACCTTGCAAGTCGGCGGACTTGACTCGGATAAAAAGATGTGGGAGGCAATCAAGGCAAGACATGTAGGAGCAGAGAGGGTGAAAGAGGCTCGTCTGCAGACTCTTATGGCTGAATTTGATCGCTTGTGTACGAAGGATTCATAGAGGATTGATGATTTTGTGGGAAGATTGTCTGAAATCTCAGCTAAGACAGCTGCTCTTGGAGAAAACCTTGAAGAATCAAATATGGTGAAGAAATTTTTGAAGTGTCTCCCAAGAGCAAAATTCATACATATGGTTGCATCATTGGAACAAGTATTGGATCTTAATACCACAAGTTTCACAGACATTGTTGGACGCCTAAAGGCATATGAGGAACGTATCTCAGAAGAATAAAATACACTCAAAGACGAAACCAAGCTGTTGTATGCAAACATGGAGGGACAAACGAATTATACAAACCGTGAATACAACGGAGATTATCGAAAGAGGGGCCGCAGTGGAAGACCTTTTAATAGAGGCAAAGGCTGTGGGCGTTTTGGTGGAGGACGAGGCTACAACGGAGGACGATATTTGTCCAAAATCACATGCTTTCGATGCAACAAGACTGGACTCTTCGCTTTCAATTGCCCAGATCGATTGCTTAAATTGCAAGAAACACAAAAAGATGAGAAGAGTGAGACACAAGACGCCGAAGAACTCATGATGCATGAAGTCGTCTACTTGAACGAAGAGCGATGCATACCAAGTAAGTATGAAACAAATGCAGGGGAAGAGAATATCTGGTACCTTGATAACGGTGCCAGTAATCACATGACTGGAGACCGGTGCTACTTTGATCACATTGATAGCTTTATTGCTGGGAAGGTACGCTTTGGTGATGATTCTCGAATAGATATCAAAGGAAAAGGATCCATTGCTTTTACTGATATGTATGGCGAGCCACGAGTTATGACATATGTGTATTACATACCGAACTTGAAGAGCAATATTATAAGTCTTGGGCAAGCAACTGAATCAGGATGCGAAATAAGGATTAGAGGAGGAACTCTAACTATGCACGATCAACACGGGAAATTACTTGCAAAAGCCGAAAGATCTTTAAATCATCTCTACAAAGTTTGAATGGGGATCAGAGAGACTTCAAGGCTTCATTTTTCTGCAACAAGCGAAGCAAGAAGATGGCACACAAGAATTGGACATATAAACTCATCAACGTTGAAGTCCATGTTTGATAAGAAGCTTATTCAAGGGATTCCGGATGTCAAGTTCGAAAAAGAAATCTGAAGCTCATGTTTACTTGGTAAACAAGCAAGACAAGCGTTTCCTCAAGCATCTTCATATAGGACAAATAAGATACTGGAAATGGTTCATGGGGATATTTGTAGACCTATATCTCCAAGCACAGTTGCAGGAAACAAGTATGTTTTTGTGCTTATTGATGATCATACACGTTATATGTGGACAGCGTTGCTAAAGGAAAAGGGAGAAGCTTTTGGAAAATTCAAGAACTTGAAACGGTTAGTAGAACAAGAATCAGGAGAGCGTATACAGACTTTTCGGACTGACAGAGGGGGAGAATTTTGTTTCTCATGAGTTCAACATATTCTGTAAGGACTCAGGTATTAAGAGACATCTCACTGCTCCATATACTCCACAGCAAAATGGAGTAGTTGAGAGGCACAATAGGACCTTGTTGGAGATGACCAGAAGTTGCTTAAAACACATGCACTTGCCTAACCGATGGCTTGGATCTTTCATTGGGTTTGTCACTGGGTTTAGTCACTGAGTCTCCGTCTCTCGGAGATGATATTTCTCTGGGTCAGCCTGTAATAAGTTCTGGAGGAGATTCTCCAGCCATTACTTCTGGATTGCAAGTTCTTTACTCTCTCTCTCTGATTCAACTTGCTCTGTTCTTTGCCATATTGGAATCACATTTCAACCCATTCCTTTGGTATTGTTACTCGATCGTGTAAAACTCAGGTTGCAAGTTCAAATCAATATTTGGCTAAACCACGGAGATCACTAGCTATTAACTTTCCAATGACCAAGATTACAAAAAACTTCTTCGACATTAGTAATAATTTTTTTTGCGAACTCTCTCTCTCTCTTTTTCTGGTTCTCTCTTTCTCTGGTTCTCTCTTTCTCTCTTTACTCTGGAAAAACCTAAAAACATTTGTTGATGTGTAATAAATCCCATTATTAGTTACTGATCGCTGGAGAAGACAACTTTTTCTTGGATTATCCATGATGATGCGCTAAGGTGAGTCTTGTCGTTTTTCTTGGATTATCCATGTTGTTACAATTACACATCTAGTGGAAGAATCAGTTGGAGGAGCTTGTAGAAAGTGCCCACAACTGAACCAAGAGATCAAGCTTCTTCACATGACGTTGAATCAAGTTCCTCTCAAAACCCAAATCACCTAAAATTCTATAATCAAATTTCACCAAATCCCAAAACCCAAATCTCAAAAATTATAAATTCTAATCAAATCTCCTAAAATTACACTCAAATATCCCAAAATTCTGAAATATTAAAATCTCAGCAAATCTCCTAAAATACTCAGTTCAATACACCCCCTTAGATTTTTAACATGTGTTTACCTTACACATTTATAATTGAAAATCTTGATATTACTAAATTTGGGCTAACAACAATATTAAATGCCACCAATGATGAAACTGAAGTTTGGAAACCGAAAACATTGACCGATTTATTATATATTAGTATTATTGTTTAATAGCATTCCATGAAGAATAGCTTTTGACAATTTCTTCAATAAATATATTTTTTGTTTTTTTAACATAATTCAACTTTTCATATTATTTGTTCACAAAAGAGAATAAACACTTAAGTTATGTGAATCTCCACAATCATCACATTACCCTTAAAAATTTTAAATAAGAATTTTAGTTATTTACCGGCTTATATACCTTAATTACATAAGTAAAGATGGCAAAATTAACCTTAATTAATTCAAATATTATAAAGAAGAGTTCCTTCAAACTTTTGCAAGAAGAAAGAAAATGTGAAACTTACTTTTAGTCACCATAAACAAATCTAAAGATCAGCATTCTTGAGGAGCCATCAATGTTAACGAAGAAGACAGACAAAAAAGCAAGACCAAACAAAGACATAAAAAAGCAGCCACAAATATATATTTTTTATCCAAACTCTAAACTTTTTTTTATTCTTAAATTGTAATTTTAGTTGAAATTTAAATCTATTTATTTACTAAAAAATTTATCAAAATAAATAAATATTATGAAAATATAGAATATTATATTTGAATCCAAACTTTAAATATGCAATCCACTTGACTAATAAATAAAAAGAAACAAAAATTGGGTAAGAAGTTAGCGTAAACAACGTTGTTAAACAAGCACGCGTTGGCCACTCGCGAGTTTGGCAAAATGATAATTGAATGAGCTAAGCTTTTCCTCCAAGTGGATAAATTAAATAGATCAAAAAAATCTCCGACAAGATTTAACAAAGAACAGTTAATAATATCTTCTCCGCAAAGACAAAAAAGCGAAAAGATGAGAAGACAATCCTCCACGTGTCATTAGCATCTTTTAACCTGAGCCACATGATACTAGTTTCTCGAAACCCCTCTTTATTATTATTTACGCTTTTTCAACCCAAAATAAAACATAAATGCTTACGTGGCTTATCTTCCCCTTGCTCTTTTAAAGTAACCCCTTGACTCTGCTCCTTTCCCTAAATTACTATCTTCTTTCTATCCCTCACCAAGCAACTCTCTCTCTCTCTCTCTCCCTCCCTCCCTCTTTCAGTTTCAGATTAAGTTTTCCGGCGAGAAAACATCTTCAGATCGAATCTAAAACTTTCCAGTCTTCTTCTCCTACAACCATGGCTATGCAGGTGTGTGAGATCTTTCTGCTTCTTATAAGTTCTTATTCTTATCTTATGCAATCTTGATTTTGGTTTTTGTCACGATTGTTATGTTTAAGTCTTGTTTATTGGACAGAGGTTATGGAATCCAGACAGGTTTTAACCTAATATTAGGTTTATTATATCCGAGAGAGAACTAGGTTTTTTTGTTGTTGTTCTTATTTCAAGATTAAAGCTCTATGTATGAGAGAACTTGGAACTGAAGATTATTCGATTGTGGCAGGTTAAAAATTGTGTTAATAGACCAGGCGATTTGTGGGATATTATGTCCGGTTGTTTACTACTCTTAATGTATTGATGCTTTTATTAGGTAAGAGCAAGTTTTTTAATTCCCTAATTATACTACTGGTGGTCTTGACTCTTCTCGATGCGTACTAGTGTTACGATTCTTTGCAAATTTTACTTACAAAACATTTGTATTAAGAGACTAATTGTAACTTTTGGATTTGTGAGTATAGGAACGTTGTGAGAGTCTATGTGACGGAGGTTCCGATGAGCTTATATCTTCCACAGATGCCTTTTACCTCAAGGTACTTATTGTTTTTCTTTAATCTCTTTCTTTGCGCTTGATTTTGTTTCAGATTTAGAACTTTGAGATTAATTGGGAGTTTTGTTTATTTTTATTAGACAAGGAAGCCTTATACCATCACTAAACAAAGAGAGAAATGGACTGAATCAGAGCATCAGAAGTTTGTTGAATCTTTGAAACTCTATGGCAGAGCTTGGAGACGAATCGAAGGTGTGTGTGCTTATCTGACTTTAGAGAGAGAGTCTAAAATGCACATTTCTACTTATTGGGTAGAGTAGAGATCTGACTTTAGTTGATTCTTCCTTTGAAAACAGAACATGTTGGTACAAAGACTGCTGTTCAGATTCGAAGCCATGCTCAGAAGTTTTTCTCTAAGGTTGCTCGTGATTTTGGTGTTAGCTCTGAGACCATTGAGATCCCACCTCCAAGGCCGAAGAGAAAGCCGATGCATCCTTACCCTAGAAAGCTGGTGATTCCAGATGCTAAAGAGATGGCTTATGGTGAGCTAACCGGAGCCAACAAGCTGGTTCAGGATGAAGATGACCGATCTCCAACATCGGTTTTATCAGCTCATGGCTCAGATGGCTTAGGTTCCATCGGTTCAAACTCTCCTAACTCGTCTTCAGCTGATTACCAACACTCACCGGTATGTTGTTACACGACACAAGTTGTGATATAGTTTGATAACCAGTATTCTTGTTTAGTCTTGAGTCTGACATTACTAAACTTTGACAGGGGCATGAGTTATCGTCTCACACAGAGGAATCACTGTCTCCAGAATCAGAGACCAAACAAAGCCTTAAGCTCTTTGGAAAAACTTTTGTAGTTGGTGATTACAACTCTTCAACTAGCTCTGATGATTCTGAAGATGTCAAGAAGAAGCTAGACTCAGAGACACATGAGTCTGTTCTATGTTCTTCTTCCACTTCTTCTTCGGAAAACATGGAAACAGAAATGACACTTCGGGTATCACCGGAGTTTAAAAGAAGCGAGAGATCGGCTTTCTCTCAGATGAAATCGTCGGGTACCGAGATGAGAGGGTTCATGCCTTACAAAAAGAGAGTAAAGGTGGAAGAAAACATTGACAATGGGAAAATGTCATATCCTCTGTGGTGAAAAATGTAAATCCTTACTCAAAGTTAGTTGTGTAACTCTTTTGATCTCAATTTCAGTTTCTGTGTATAAATGTCAGAGAATTAGGGAAAGTTATTTTTTTCTTGGGTTTAGATTCGTAAGATCACTCCAAAGTTCCATGCCTTCCCATGTAATTAACCAGTCAGAAATTGAGATCCTTGTACTTACATTTTTATTTGATCAATCAAATCTTCTTGATACTCTAAATTGTTGTGCAATGGTCTCTCTTTCAATGCATTAGTAGTGCCTATCAAAGCACTTCATCATAGAGGATAGTGTTACAATTTTATTAGTTAAATCAAATCTTCCTGATAAGTCTTTAACAATCTTCAAGTCTCTGCCACGGCTTTACTCTGTTACAAGACTGAAGCAATTCGATGAGTTTAATAAATAAAAATGCATACAGATATCAAAGTTGATACAATACGAAAACAAGATTACTTTCATAATCGTTACCTAAATATTATAATAAACCTAACCATATTTAGGCTAATATTAGATGCTCAGTTGATACAACTTGCCTATAAAACATCAATACATGAACCAATTTCAGTAGGAAAAAAAACCTCTAAACCATAATTCACCCTAATTTTGATCATCCTCCTCGTACGGAACTCTACGACTCAAGGGACACGAATTTCGCCGAGCAAGCCACTCACAAATACAGTTTTGATGAAACGAATGTAAACACTTAGGCATCATTCTGATGCTGTTCTAATGAATCTCTGGTGACGAGTCCGACAACTGCTCTAGACATATTGAACACTTCTCCAAATCCACGGGTTCCACAGTTTGCTCCTCAAGCAACCTTTGAAACACATCAACCGAAGCACACCACTCTATGGAACCGGCTGATGTAATATAATATGGAACGGTCTGATGTAACATAATATGGAACGGTCTGATGTAACTTGACCGTTGATTAATTATTCCCCCTTTTTATTTAAGTTACTAATTCATATTTTCCTTTTTTCTTGTTATTATATTTTTTTTTTTTACTACAGTTTACATGCTCACAGCCAATTGGAAGAAAAAGCATTTACATAGGTAATGTGATGCGACTCTACTCTAGCGCGACGCGCCAGTTTGTCTGCAATACCATTCTGTGAACGGAAAATTAAGATTAGGGAAAAAGACAGGAACTCCTCCTTATCTACTTCAATCTCATCCAGATATGTCTTGAAAGCGGGCCACACGGAGGGCGAAGATACCATCTTCACCAAATCAGAACAGTCAGTAAGGAAGACGACACTCTCGTTATCCGCTCCAATCATGCACCTCATTGCCCAAATTAGAGCTTCCACTTTTGTATGGAGAGGTGACAGATTACAGCGAAGATTAGATGCACCCATAGTAGGAGATTCCCCCTCAGAGGAAGTGCAATACCATCCTCTGCCGGCATACTGGTCTGTCACTTTCTTTTTTCTTGTTAATCTAACTACAAAACCATGTTTTAGTCTCCACCGTCAATTTTTTTTCCTTTCATTTTTGGTGATTAAATCTACCCGAATTCAAATCGGTTATTGTACCGGAGTTTATGGCTGGTACTGGTTCAGTTAGTTCCGGTTTTTGTGGATTGAAGTTAAACCAAAATTAACGTTCTATGGTATGAGTATGACATACGAATATCTGGAGAGTCTAAATCTGGTTTCCCTGTTTTGCCTCTTCCGCTAATTGTGTCTGTGTCTAAACGATGTCATACGCTTTTGGAGAGTATTTGATGTCTGTTCTGCTCACCTTATCTTTGAAATAATCTAGAATCCCCTATTATTAATTCGGAAGTACAAAGATAACATTACTATGGATAGTTAACTACAATCAAGTGCTATAATAAACTATATAATCAAATGAAATCAAATCATTAAAGATATCTAAGACATTGATTGTTCTTAATCCTCCACTCCTTTTTTTTCATTATTATAATTGTAAGAAACACCTGCACTATTTCATCAATTGATATTACCTTTCCTCACCACTGAATTTTACCATTCATAGATCTCGCCAAAAGATGTAAACAAAAATAGTGGACTATCTAAGCAAATCAAAAAATATATAAACAAAAATAGTGGACTATCTCAAGCTTTGTTCTATTACAAGGGAAAAGAATCTGGGATTTTAAACACAAACAAAAATAGTTGACAATCATAAGAAAGATTTACTGACTTCTATTTACAATTATTTCAATGGTTTTTTCTTTGTCAGTATTAAAGATTTATGTATATACATCCACTTTTGTCGAGAACGCGTTTTTTAAAAAAGGAAATATATATCGAGATACTCCATTAGTAACAAACAAGTTTGTTAGTCACTTTAGTGTATTAGTCCGTTTAGTATATTAGTCACTTTTTTAAAATTAATTGAAGAAATAGGCAGTTTTTCTTAAAATTTTGAAAAATAGACAATTTTTAGCTGTTGTGAGATAGAGAATTTATGAGAGAGAATAAGACAAAAACAAATATAAAGACCAATATATCCATAACCATGTGTCATAAATAGAGAGTTTTATTTGTGGTTCCAATTTTAGAGGAAATGAGAAATGAAATATGACAAAAAAAAAATGTGGGATCCAATTTTGAGGTATTTGATCTAAAAATTTAATGTTTCATGACCCATTTAAATTAAAAATATTCTCTCAACTAACATCAAATAACTTTTATTTTTAAATTTAGCACTATAAAATTTTTAAAATTAAACACTAAACTCTAGATACTAAAACTCTACCCCACAAAATTATATATTAGGTGTAAAATAAAAAACTCAAATGTAAAAAAATATTTCAAAAAAATATTTTAAAATATTGTAATAATGTCAAATAATGTTATTTTAGTGTACCATCTGGTTTAAGTGTACAATCAGGGTTTTGGTGTATCATCTGGTTTGGTGTACCATATGGATTTAGTGTACCATCTGGTTTTGGTGTACAATCTAGGTTCAATGTCCAATCTAGGTTTGGTGTACAATATGTATTTGGATCTGGTGTATCATCTGAGTCTAGCATACCATCTAGGTTTGGTGTACAATATGCATCTGGATTTGGAGTATCATCTGAGTCTCGCATAACATCTACATCTGGTGTACCATCTGTGTCTAATATACCATCTGAATATGGTGTACCATCTAGCTCTGGTGTATCATCTGAATCTGGTGTATCATCTGAATCTGGTATACAATCTAGGTTTAGCATATCATCTACATCTGGTGTACCATCTGGGTCTAGTGTACCATCTGAATATGATCTACCATCTAGCTCTAGTGTACCATCTGAATCTAGTGTACCATTTGAGTATGGTGTACCATCTGAATCTGGTGTATCATCTAGATCTTGTGTACTATATGGATTTGGTGTATCATCTGGGTGTGGTGTGGTGTACCATTTGGATTGGTTTATCCTCTAAGTTTGGTGTATCATTTTGGTTTAGTGTATTATCTAATTAAATTTTCAAAATGAAAACCCTACAATCTAAATACTAAATCCTATCCCTTCAATATTATACCCTAAATATAAAATAGAGAATCCCTGCCTAAACAAAATCTAAAACTAACAAAAAATATTGTATAATGTGTGAAATAATATAATTCTAGTGTATAATCTGAGTTTTGCGTACCATCTGGGTTGGGTGTACCATTTGAGTTTAGTATACTCTCTGGGTTTGATGTACCATCTAGATAAATTTTCAAAACTAAACCCTATACTCTAAATACTAAAGTCTATCCCTTCAAAATTATACCCTAAACGTAAAATAGAGAACCCAAACCTAAAAAAAAATCTAAAAACCAACTTAAAATATTGTAATGTGTGAAATACTGTTATTCTGGTGTACAATCTGGGATTGGTGTACCATCTGGGTTGGGTGTACTATCTGGGTTTAGTGTACTATCTGGGTTTGGTATACGTGGACCATCTAAATAAATTTTTAAAACTAAACTCTACACTCTAAATACTAAACCTTATCTCTTCAAAACTATACCCTAAATGTAAAATAGAGAACACAAACCTAAAAAAAAACTAAAATCTAACTTAAGATATTGTAATGTGTGATATATTGTTTTCTAGTGTACAATCTGGGTTTGGTATATCATCTAGGTTGGATGGACCATTTGAGTTTATTGTACTAATTGGGTTTGGTTTACCATCTAAATAATTTTTTAAAACTAAATCCTACACTCTAAATACTAAACAATATCCCTTCAAAACTATACCCTAAACGTAAAATAGAGAACCCAAACCTAAAAAACTAATTCTAGAAATTTGGACAGTTTATGAAATTTCTAAAAATTAATTTAAAATATTTTAATGAGTCTAATAATGATATGTTGGGAAGTTTATGAAATGTGTGATATTATTGTCTATAAAACTTGTTTTAGTGTTGTTTTAGCATATTTCTCAAAAATCAAGCACACATCTAAAATCAAAACACATAAATCAATTAAGAAAATGATTTATTCATTTGTAAAAATAATTGTTTTTTATTTAGGTTATTATTTTGGTCATGTGTAAAAAAAAATAAACTGTATAAAGTTCATCATTTATTAAAATATACCTTTGTTATTAGACTGATTTTTATTAGGCTATTTAACAACAAATTTGTCTTTAAGTGGATAAATAAAAAAACAAACAAGGTTAAAAATGTCATTTTCTAAATGTTTCTCTAAGGGCATCACCATGGTGATCCTTTTTGGGATCTCAGATTTATTTTATTAATATTTTAATACAATAATATTATCTAATTTAATTAGTTATTTTTTTTAAAAAATAAACCAATCAGATCGTGACACATAAGCGAGAGAGGGTCAAAAGAGTGTCTCTCTGTATCTGCTACGAGACCTTGTGTCTCTCTCTTTCCTCAGCTTTTTTTTTTTTTTTTTAATTAAAGACACTCTTCTCTAGATGATAGATGGATTTGCTCTAATAGAACTTTCCATTAGAGAAGAAAGAGAAAAGTGTCTATTTCTTAAATTTGTTTTCAAAAGTGTCTTACTTTTCAAATTATTTGTTGAAAAAGTGTCTACTTTACCAATTAAGTCTTGTTATAAATAACATTACGATTGGCCACTTAAGTATTTACCGGCACACAATTTCACATTCTTTTGCAGATTTCTTCTCAATCAAGTGTTGGATTAATGGAGATATGAAGCTTGGTTGTTTCGGTGAACCCTAATTTATCTTCCTTTGAGCTTCTTTCTCGTCCTGTACCTCCCATCACTCGCTCACTCGTTAGGTTCAAATCAGCTAAACAAGCCCCCGCACCATTCATAGGGTTTCGGCGTCGAATAGTGATCAAACTTCTTCAACTGATGTGAGACCTATTTACGTCCCGACGTCTCCCAATCGCGAGCTCCAGACTCCTCACAGTGGGTAAATTGAAAATATGAACTTAATAAATGTTCTTTTCCTACTTTGCTTGTTAATCAAACAATGTTGTTTTTAACTTTCGTAAAAAAACAATTTACAGATACCATTTCGATGGATCAGCAACCAAGTTCTTCGAGGGGTGGTATTTCAGGGTTTCAATCCCAGAGAAGAAGAAAAGTTTTTGCTTTATGTATACTGTGGAGAATCCTGCATTCCGGCAGAGTTTGTCACCAGTAGAAGTTGCTCTATATGGACCTAGGTTCACTAATATGATTATTAGGTTTTGATATGTTATTAGAATTATGGTATTATTCATTTTTAATTAGATTTAAGGTTTTATATAATTTACTTTTAATAGGAGAGATAGGTCGGTTTGTAAGGTTCTATATAAGAACCCTCTTATGCTAATGAGAAGGAGAAGCTCCAACAATTAACCTAATTCTCAAAGAGAGAGTTGGGTTAAAGGGGGTTTTAGCTAAATCGTTTTCATTCTCTTAGCTTCAAAACGGCACCTATTACTAGAAACAAGGCAAAGGCTGCGGCTCATAACAACTTGGTATCAGAGCCAACCGAAACCATGGGAGAGATGGAGTCAATAACAGCAAACTCTCGCAACTCGTGAAGGCAATCAGTGACTTGACAACAAAGGTGAGCAGTATGGATGAGCGACTAGAACCCATGGGAGCTGCGTTGGGATCTCTTCAACAGACTGTTACGGTTCAGCAAGCAGCAATTGCTCAAACTGTGGCAACCCAGGAGGATTTCCGTGAGCAAACTCTCTCCTCAATGGAAGCACTTCAAAAAAAACAAGCTAACTTGGCCGACGAGGAGGGAAAAGAACAACTGCAGAGGGCTTCATCTGGAGAAAGATTTGATGCGGAATCCAATAAGAACTGGTTGGAGGGATTTGGATCTGCTTCAAAAAGAGTGGGGACTCAAGACCTTAACATTGGGCAGGGAAACACAAAATCAAGAGGACCATGGGCTGTACGAACCATGGGAAGGGAACAAGGACATCGGCGAGCAGATGGAGGAGGAGATTGGCCTGTTCGCTCCATCGGAGTGGAGGTTGATGATTTTTATCCAGAAGATGATCTTGTGACAGGAAAAAGGGAGACTAGAGGAGAGGAAGAGAAATATAAGGTCTTGGGGGATAAATCTGGGTCGTCAAGATATACTGTTGCCCCATCTAGGATGGAATTTCCTCCTTATGATGGCACCACTAACGCCATGTAGTGGCTACAAAGGTGTGAAGATTACTTTGATGACCAACGAATTTTTAATGACGATGCTAAGGTCCGACAAGCCACTTTTGTTCTCACAGGCCATGCATACCATTGGCATCACAATTTGCGCCGTTTAATAACAAATCGGCTCAGTTGGGCTGAGTTTTAAAAAATTTGCAAGAGCAGATTCGGAAGAGCAGATGGTGTGAATCCAATAGGGGAATTATGTAACTTAAGACACACGGGAACAATGGATGAATATTGTGATCACTTTGAGGAATGTTTGGGACGACAAACTCGCTTAACAGGAGAACAACAGCTTTGGCAGTTTTGTGCGGGGCTAACCGATAGCTTGCGAAAAGAAGTCGAGTATCTCCGACTTGAAACGATCTTTGAAGCTATGGAGTATGCACGGGATAATGAATACAAGATTGAAGGTGATAAACGTACTCGGACATTTGGAGGTCACTTTGCTCCAACAGCTAGATATTCAATTCCGCTAACTAGGTCAGCATTGGCAGCAAATGGTGGGAACCAAAGCGGAAAAGACAAGGAAGCTCAGTTTCCCCAACAAACAGAAGAGAAACCAGCTCCTCAACAACAATTTTTGAAGAAATTGACCACCACAAAAATGGCAGAGCGACGAGCAAAAGGTCTCTGCTTCAACTGTGATGAATTCTTCACCCGAGGGCATGTTTGCAAACCAGTTCTTTTTCAAATCACGGTAGTCAATGATGGGGCTAATCAAGACGACAAACCAATTGAAGAGGAGGACATGCCATGAGCTGACGCTTGAGGACAAGCTTCAAGTGGAAGAGGGGAGTAATGATATGATTATTAGGTTTTGATATGTTATTAGAATTATGGTATTATTCCTTTTTAATTAGATTTAAGGTTTTATATAATCCCCTATATATTAATAGAGAAGCATATTTGCAAAAAAAAGCTGATGTGTCAGCGTTACAGAGCTCTGGACACTTTTTATCAAACAACCCTCAAAATATCAACTTAATTACAGCTTTCTGCCATTCTATTTTATATTAATTTTTATAATTTAAATCCCTAAAAATACCTGATCGAGTTTAATAATATCACTTTTAGGGATATAATAAATCATAAATTTAATACCTGATTGGATTTAATAATAAAATTATTAGGGTCAAATTAATCATATATTTTATACCGCATATATAGTGGTTTGTTAACATAAAATCCATATATAAAATGATGTAAATTTTTTTAATAATATATTTTTTTGGGTCTAATGATTTATATATTACGAAATATTAAAATTTCAGCATAATGATTTTGTAAAAAAAACAAACAAGGTCACAACACATTACATAACAGATTATTTGCCTATTTTAATCAACTGATGGTAAATAGAAAACTGTTATTTAAAATTACTAGGATTTATAGTTCAGGATTTACTAGAATTTATCAGAATTTAGATCTCTATTAATATTAAAAATTTAATATTTAAACAAAAATATAACAATTATTTTTTTTTTAGTTTTGGATAACAAAATAAAAAAGGGTATAAGGAAAGCCTCAAACGAATATTCATCACCTCACTAATCTGTTTAATGCCCTATATTTTAGGAACAAATAAATCTTACCAGTGAAATAAATTTAATATTTCCAAAACATATGGCTGGATCACTGCAATTATAGTTGGCGAATCAAACGAATATCCTTGATTATAGTTGTTTACAAGATTATCAATAATTATAGTTGTTTACAAGATATGACGTGTTACTATAATTAGCTCATACAAAAGTGATTTCAGTTTCAAAATAAATTTACCACATTGATAAATATAAAACAGAGATACTCTAACCCGAAAAAGAATCATATACACTACACTTAAAGGTCTTAATATATTTACAGAAACCATTCAACTTGATTTGCGTAATCATATCTCCCAAATAAATCCAAAATCAAATACCTAATCATATTTTTCTAATTTGCTTAATTGGAGGGGTTTTGAAAAAATAGAAAATAAAATCCTAATAGAAATTATTACCCTTATATATTCGTTCTTCCAATCACCATCTAAACCACCATTTCACCACGCAAACAAAATCACAGTTTACAAGTACTCTATCTTTTAATCTCTCATGGCTTCTTTCAACAATGTTTGTGACTTGAAACCTTTTACAAATATGTGAAAGAGTAAGGTGAAGATCATACGACCGTGGAAACAATACTCAGCTACTACGAGTAAAACAATTGAAATGATCTTGATATATGCTATTATTGATAATGAGATTGTTTTAAAATTCCCCACTTATATATACTCAACTTTTTATAGCGTTTTGAAATTAGAGATTAACTAATATTATTTCCATTGTTTATATATAGCATAAAACTTTTGTATTTGTCATCTATTTTATTGCAATGATGTTTTAACTAAAGCACGCAGATTAAATTTTTTTTACTTTTAACAAGTTCAACCAATCAGAAACAATACTGCATAATATAAAATACTAAACTAATCTAAAAGTTGCATAGAAACTTGAAAACATCCTATATTATGAAACAAAAAACTTCTCTAAAACATCTTATATTTTGAAACGGAGGGAGTATATGTTTACTGTTTACATTATATAATTTCTATTTTTTATAATAATTATATTTTTATTATACCAAATCTTTAAAGGGGGACAAAATTCAAGCTACCGTCAAAAAATTGGCAAAACAGATAATTCAAATAAATTATATAGCAAATACAAAAAAATTTGTTATATAATTTGTTTTTTGTATTTTTTTTGACAAAAAAATACAAAAAAATATAAATAATTTTCAGTAGCATATTCCCGCGTGAGGCAGGGATCCTCTACCTAGTTTACTTTTAATAGGAGAGATAGGTCGGTTTGTAAGGTTCTACATAAGAACCCTCTTATGCTAATGAGAAGGAGAAGCTCCAACAATTAACCTAATTCTCAAAGAGAGAGTTGGGTTAAAGGGGGTTTTAGCGAAATCGTTTTCATTCTCTTAGCTTCAAAACGGCACCTATTACTAGAAAGAAGGCAAAGGCTGCGGCTCATAACATTCACTGGTGTCGGAGCCCAGATTCTTGGCGCTAATGATAAGTATCTTTGTCAATACACACAAGACTCTCACAACTTCTGGGGAGGTATACTTCTTGCTCCTTAAGATTGCTGTCTGTTTCATGACAATAAGAAGTTAAAATATGAGGTCGTTATTGATCTAATAAGTCTTTTGTTATATTCTTTGGTGCTGGTGTTGTTTTCTTTAACGTACATATATTAGTTCACATGACTTTAAAGGTTCACCTAATCATTTTACTCATGTATAGATCGACATGAGCTAGTTTTGGGGAATACTTTTCATGCAGTGCCAGGCACAACTTCTCCAAACAGGGAGGTTCCTCCAGAGGTTAGAGAAAAAGAATCGCATCAAAATACTGTTTTGAAAGGTTGATATGTAAAGCATAGTGTTTGATTGTAGGAATTTAACACAAGAGTGTTAGAAGGATTCCAAGCTACCCCATTTTGGCATCAAGGTCACATTTGCGATGATGGCCGGTAATTATCTGATTCGTTGCACTGCAACAAGCCAACAAGATATCACTATATTATAAAAATATTGGATACTGATATTTTTAATGAAAAGTTTTTGGATTCAATTTACTTGTTTTGGTAGGACTGACTATGCGAAAACTGTGAAATCTGCTCGTTGGGAGTATAGTACTCGTCCTATTTACGGTTGGGGTGATGTTGGAGCCAAACAGAAGTCTACTGCAGGCTGGCCTGCAGCTTTTCCTGTATTTGAGCCTCATTGGCAGATATGCATGGCAAAAGGCCTTTCCACAGGTTTGACCTTTGCTCTCTTTATTTTCTTAAGTTAGTAGAAAATTAAGAAAGAAATCATTTACTTGCTTTATTATCCTCTTTTAATCAGCAGAAATTAAACTGTTACTTTAGTTCTTATGTTTTTTCTCTTGATTTTGCAGGGTGGATAGAATGGGGTGGTGAAAGGTTTGAGTTCCGTGATGCACCTTCTTATTCAGAGAAGAATTGGGGTATAGGCTTCCCAAGAAAATGGTTTTGGGTAAACAGATCTTATACCTTCTGTTACATTGTCTTGTTGCAGACTTTAGGCATCTAGTTGGGCATGTGTATATACCACCCACATGTACTACTACACTTGAACCCTGTTCGATAGCTTTATTTGTCAATGTCTCTTTACAGGTCCAATGTAATGTCTTTGAAGGAGCAAGTGGAGAAGCAGCTTTGACAGCTGGTGGTGGTTTGAGGCAGTTGCCTGGATTGAACACATATGAAAATGCTGCACTGGTATGCCATGAGAAAGTGAATGAATCTACAATGTTTAGAAGGCAAATAGCTTACAAAATCTCTGTGCAGGTTTGTGTACACTATGATGGGGAATTTTACGAGTTTGTACCGTGGAATGGTGTTGTTAGATGGGAAATGTCTCCCTGGGTTATTGGTATGTAATTGCAGAGAACGAAACCCATATGGTAAAATTTGTTTTTCTTCCTCAGATTCATTCTGCTTCAGTTTTGACATCATCATATACAATGCCTTCTGGCTAGATTCCTGAGACTCGATGAATGTCTCGTGGCAGGTGGAACTAGAGACAAGAACAAATGAACCGGGTACACCTCTGCGTGCTCCTACCGCAGAAGTTGGACTAGCTACTGTTTGCAGAGATGTCACGGTGAATTGAAGTTGCAGATATGGGAACGGCTACATGATGGAAGTAAAGGCAAGGTATATATGCATGCAAATGTTAAGCTAGTCCCAAGGCAGTTAAAACAAGATTATAAACGTTGTTGGTTATGGTTAATAAATGATGCAGGTGATACTAGAGACAAAGAGCACAATGGCAGCGGTGGAGATAGGAGGAGGACCGTGGTTCGGGACATGGAAAGGAGATACGAGTAACACCCCCGAGCTACTCAAACGGACTCTGCAGGTCCCATTGGATCTTGAAACCGCCTTTGGTTTGGTCCCTTTCTTCAAGCCACCTGGTCTGTAAACATTGATGAGGACATTATAGGAGCAATTTTTAAAACCAATTCTGACGTCACGCCCGTTTGTGTGTGGTTTGGTTTGACACAACAATCATCAATGGACTATATAATGTCCACTCATCAATGTAAACTTTATCTCTATGGTGAACTTGTTAGAAATCTTCTAAACGGATCTATATTTTTATGTTGGACTGGATAATCAATCCGTAAATGTTTTCGAAATTCAACTCTACAAATGTACTAACTTTTTGATATCAACTCTACAAGTCTATTTCTATACTATCAAACAACTTCACATCAAATATCTGATCGTCAAAATATGGCACGAATATTTTGCCTCTCTGACGTTGTTGACTCTTTCTATGTCAACTTCAGTGCCTTGTGGTCGCAAAGCGTCAATATCACTTGTATGTAGTTACGACTTAGAGAGGTCGTTTATTGAAGAAACGCTGTTTTATTTCCAAAACCAAACCCAACAAAATATGTAACAGTTTTTTATATAACCAAACAAAATGCAATACGATAATCTAAAGCTAATTTGATTAAACTTATTTTGCAAATGACCAAACCAACAAAACCCTCTTTTTAAGCCACATATCTTGCTCTGTGTTCTCTCCCTTTTCCAATAATGAAAACAGGACAAGAAAAAATGTAGACGAAAAAATTAGTTATTTCTTTTAAAAATTTAGTTTGGCCGACAATTATATAACATGCATTGTGCACTATTGATATTTTCAAATTGTTTTACAAATTTCATTTTAGTCCTTGTAATATATATATATTTTACAAATAATTCTATTAAATTCAATTGTTAGAAATATATCTATATAAATTCAAACACACTAAATTATATTGATATATAAAAGATATACAATTTACAAAAGATATTTTTTTACAACAATATTGCAATAATTGATCACATATGGGAGCACTATGAAAATAGTTATATTAAGTCTTTTATACTTTTTTTTTTCAACAGTCTTTTATACTTTTACATGTATTTTTTTTTTTATGTTTTTTGAAAATTACATATTATTTTGTTTAATCATATAAGATCTTGTACTTTTAATATTGTTTGATCTAATTTTAAATTGTGTGTTTTATATTTATCTATGAAAGTTTTAATCATTATAACTAATTATTGGTAATATTGTGGACTATAATATAAATATACAAAAATTAGAAATAAATTTGAGGTTACATCATTGAAATCAATAACCCTCAAATGCTTATTTTGAAGGTATGTATGTTCGGATGTTTCCTTAAAATGAAGGCTATTGTTGGAGATACTATTAGAATTTTCCACTTTTTTTTGTGCAACGATTGGTTTCATTAGGAAACTTAAGTTTGGGTCAGACCCATTGTAACATGTGCCAAGGCCTCTTTTGCCAGTGAATCGGCTGAGAGGTTAAGGGCACGAGGAACAAAGGAAAACAAACAGTTGGTAAAAGTTTTTGATAGCTTAAGGATATCGTAATGAATCTCGTGAATCTCCTTTGGATGAAGATCCGAATTGAGTGTTGTGACCAGCTGAGCTGAATCAGTAGCAAATGTGACTTTAGTGAATCCAAGAGTTCGAGCATGGGAGATAGCTTGTAACAGCGCCAGTGCTTCGGCCAACAGTGGATATGAGACATTCTCCGCAGAGCCCGAGTCTTGGAAGATCTCCGAACCTGAATGGTCAGAAAACACCCAGCCATGACCCGCTTGTTTGTCCGGTCTCCAAGCTGCATCTGTGTTACATCTGAAGGTAGACATATCCGTCTGTATCAGGGTCGATGCTGCAGGGGGTGGGGCGTGGGTCAGTAAAGTGAGGAATTGAGCCATGCTCCATTCTTTTGCTTTTGTTATTGCTTGAGTAACAGCCTCATGTGGTTGTATATGGCGGTGTTGGAAAACCCTTTGGTTTCTCGCTGACCATAAGGACCAGAAGATCCATGGGGCTAGTGGGATATCAGCCAAACCTACTGGTGGGAGGCAGAGTAGATTTTTGGTGGCTTCAAATCCAGTTCTAAAGTCTTGGATTTGGGGAGGGAGACCGGGGATTTGGATCGGTATGCTTTGCCAGATCTAGGTCGCAAATGGGCAAGTAAAGAATAGATGCAAGATGGTTTCCTCCGTTCCACACGAGCTGCATACAGCGTTACTGATGATGTTTCGACGTCGAAGATTCTCTCCCACTGGTAAGGCGTTTTGGAGTGCCTT
>NC_025695.1:22931649-22977108 GCF_000633955.1 Camelina sativa | reverse complement strand
GGGGGGGGGGGGGCACTTCAGGTTCTAGAGTTTTGTCTTCCAGTTAAACTCATCAACGGGTTGGTCTCCCGTAAGAGTATCTTCTTCATCGTTTAGAGCTTCATAGTACCCAAATCTCGTAGAGTAAACCCCCGAAGTTGTGGGTAGCCATGCCCAAGAATCCGGTCCTCCCTTCTTGCTAGGATGTAAGGTTAGGATCTCCTTCTCATAACTTGGTAAGATATCTCTTATCTTTTCTTTGTCCCACACATTCTGACCCGTTTGCATTAGGTGTGCCACTTTATCCAGATGGGCAAATTCTGTAGCTGGACCGGTGGGCATGAGAGGTTTCTCAATCAAGAGACATGGTTCTCCCCAGATTGGGGTGGTTTCTCCATTACCGATCAACTTACTAAGATGAGGCTTGAGAAGGTCTCTGCCTATGCAGATGTTTCTCCATCCATGCGATGCCGAGTTTGGAACCTTGCAGTGTAGGAAGTGTGAGCTTGGACAGTATTTCCCCAAGAGTACTCTTCCTAACAGGCAGTTTGGTTTGGTAAGGATTCTCCAACTGGCTTTTGCTAATAGGGCATCATTAAACTTCTGAATATCCCTAAATCCTAGGTCCCCTTTGCTTATAGCTCGTGTCATTTTCTTCCATGATACCCAACACATCTTTTTTTCTCTGTGTTGGCATCCCACCAGAATCTTGTGAATGCAGATTGGATGCGTTTGCAAAGAGACATTGGGATTTTGAAACATGTCATTGTGTACGTTGGCATTGCTGAAAGTACCGCTTTAAGAAGGGTTAGCTTCCCTATTGAGGAGAGGAATCTGGATGACCAGTTGCGGGCTCGTTGATTGATTTTATCAATAATACTGGTAAAGAAGTCCTTCTTTTTGCGACCAAATAACTCCGGTAATCCCAAGTATTTTCCTTTTCTTCCCTCGCTAAATATTTTCAGTTCTTGTTCGACTCTGTCCTTTATCGCCTGTGGAGTTTTTGATGAGAAGGTTATTGCCGACTTTTGCAGGTTAATCTTTTGCCCGCATGAGATCTCGTATTTCTGGAGAATCTTCATCAGCTCTTGGTAACATGATGGGTCAGACTTGCAGAAGAACATCATGTCATCAGCAAACAGTAAGTGGTTCACTCTAGGGTTGTTCAAAGAGACTCTGATTCCTTCAAGTTTTCCTGAATCTTGGGCTTTATTGTAGAGGCCTGAGAGTACCTCGCTGCAAAGAATGAAGATATAGGGGGATAGCGGGTCCCCTTGGCGGATCCCTCTTTCCGGTGTTACTAAGCCCTTAGCAGTTCCATTGAGAAAGTAAGAATAAGAGACAGTAACGATACACTGCATCATCCATTGTATCCATCAGGTGTGGAATCCCATTTTCTTCAACACTGCTTCCATAAAGTCCGATTCCAAGCGATCATAAGCCTTGCTCATGTCTGTTTTCACTGCCATATAGACTTTCTTTTTTGCTCCCGAGGTCTTTAGGTAGTGTAGAGTTTCGTGTGTGATCAAAACATTGTCACTTATAGCTCTTTTGGGGACAAGCAGATTGGTTTTTCGAGATAATATTCTGCAGAACAGGTTGAAGTCGCTTGGACAGGATCTTGGCGATGATTTTATAGTACACAGAACATAAGGCAATGTGTCTGTACTCTGAAACCTTCTTTGGACTTGTAATCTTTGGGATCAGTCTCACATGAGTATGGTTGATCTTTGGTGGTAGGATCCCGGAGGTGAAGAAGTTCTGGATCTCTGTAGTGATCTCCTCTCCAATGGAGTTCCAATTTGACTGGAAGAAGCTTGCAGAAAAGCCATCTGGTCCAGGGGCCTTATCAGCATGGATCGAGAAGCAGGCTTTTTTAATTTCCAGAGGAGTTGGAAGCTTAATGAGGGATTCATTGACTTCAGAGGATATACATGGGGAGATAACTTCTCGACAATCTCTGTACTATGGCTCCCCTGGGAGGTGAAGAGGGTCTGGTAATATTTAGATATTTCTCTTTCAATTTCCGCATCTTCAAATACTGGGTGACCTTCCTCTTCTTCAATGACAAAAATATTATTGATTGCTTTCCTTCCTCTGGTAGAAGCATGGAAAAACCCTGTATTCCTATCCCCCAAGGCAAGCCAAAGTTGACGGCTTCTTTGCTTCCAAAACTCCTCCTTAGCTTGGTAAGCCGCCAAAAGTTCTTTATTGATTAGGTAGATTTGATCATTGTCTATTGCATCACTGGCCATGCTGTCCTCCAGTCATTGTCTGAGCTCTTCGATTTTCTGTTGGCTATTAGAGTGTTTCTCTTTATTCTATTTTATAATTACCCGACGACAGAGTTTGATTCTCTCATCTGTGGTTGTGGCGGTTGAGTGCTTCCAGGCTGTCTGGATTAGCTTTTTAACTTCTGCATTGTCTCTTAATCTGCGGTCATAGCGAAACAGACCAGCTTGTTTCTTTTTTTTTCAGAGTTAAAGGAGACAACGATTGGTTTGTGGTCAGAGCCTTCAAAACGTAGGTATTCACTACGACCAGAGGGATAGGCCTCCGCCCAGGCACTATTTGCCATGGCTCTATCAAGATGACAACGAACCAAATGTGAGTGCCTCTGTCCCCGCCAAGAGAGAAAATTCCCAGAGTAGTTAAGATCATATAGATCACATTCTGACATAAAGGTTCTAAGGTCAACAAATGATCCTTCTGATATTACCGGTCCTCCTCTTTTTTCAGAGTTATTAATGGTATCATTGAAATCTCCTGTTAGGATCCATGGACCCTCTCTTGTTTCTGCAAAAGCACGGAGTTCTTCCCAAGTTTGGATTCGTTTTGCTCTGTCCGGCTCGCCATAGAGAAAGGTAGCAAAGAAAATCCTTCCTCTGGCACTAATCTTGGCGTTAATGAAATTCTGGCTAGAACTGATGATTTCTACCTCTGCTCCTTGTTTCTAGAAAAGTGCAAGTCCCCCAGCTCCCGGAGAAAGCGGTGGGATAAGCATATTTGAAGGATAATCTAACCAATCTAGTTTTTGGAGCACTTGTTCTGAACTATTCTTTGTCTCCATGAGGAATAAGAAGTCAGGAGATATTTTCCAGTGAATATCCTTGAGTCGACGAACTGTTATAGGATTCTCCAACCCACAACAGTTCCAACTCACAATCTTTAAGGAAGAGGAGCTGGTGGATTCTGAAAATCCACTCCTTTCTTTCTTGCCGGAATTAAAATGATAGGTGGGGGTGCAGTTGATGACGCTGACTTACTAGCAGGTGAAGGGGGTTCACATACTTGAGCGGGTGAGCGGTTTGGCTTTGAGGATCTAGCTCTACTGGAGTTACCCTTCTCTGTAACATAGGTACCTTTTCCTGAACTAGCTTTTCTTGGGGACCCTTTAGTGAGGTTTCGTTTTTGGGTTTTAGCTCCTGGAAGTAATACATTAACCTTGGTTCCTGTTTTGTGAAGTGGGGGCGCCCTCTGGCTTTTTTACTACTTTGACCTGACGTCTGCTTCAGTCTGGGGAGAATCTCAGGGGAGGGGCGGTTTATATTCTGTGTCGTGTCCATCGTCTGTGGTTCTTTACCAACAAGGGCCGGTGGTTCTCTAGAGGCAGAGGCAAGGATTCTGGAAGCTGTTTCTTCCATTAAGTTTCTTGATTCTCCTTGGATTACTCTTAGTTTGCGAGCTGCACTTTCAGTTGGATCCGTAGATGAAGTGTATTGGACTGTTACTTCCATCAAATATTCCATAACTTGTTCTTTGGAGGGTACTAGTATAGGTGGAGGCTCTTGGGAGGGCACTCTCATTGGTGGGGACTTTTCCCCTGTGGTGATTAGGGTTCTTCTAGTCTCATGGGTTGGGGGACGCGGGGGTGGGGGTGGGGGGTTAAAGTCTCTTTGATCACGTTCTAGAGGTGGCCTGTGGGCTCTAGAATAGGTCGATGAATCATCCCGGGGTTGAGGCGAGGAGTGGGATCTTTCTCTCCACTGCATGTTTCTTGTGAGAGACTTTGAAAGGGATTTTTCTCTGTGGCGGTGTACAGAGACTCGACCCTTATTGGGGTGGTAACGCAATGGTTCCCGTATCTGAGAGGATGTTGCTCTGGTAGGTCGGTGGTGACTGCGACTTAAATCTTCAGCTCTACGGTAGGAGTCAAAGTCCAAACGCTCATAAGGTCTCTTTTGTGGGATTGAGCTTCTCTGTGAGTTGACGCTTCTTATAGGGCTGTGGGGATGTTCTTGAGGTGGTAAGAAATTATTTTCTGGGGTATAGTAGTTCCTCACAGTACCTTGGGAGTTAAAGTTTGAGTTAGGTTTGGTAGTGTGTGCACTTCGGGTTTGTTCTTCTGGTTTCTGTAAACCTGGGCAGTTTTTCTTCTCATGGGTGAGTCTGAGGCAGTGTTGGCAGTGGTTCTTCAGATTTTTATAATCCAGAAAGACAAGGGTTTCAGATCCTGTGGAGAACTCTACAATCGTCTCTTTGGTGATAGGTTGGAGTCCCTCGATAAGAACACGCACCTTCGCAAAGTCTGAGGAAATATCTAATTCCAAGACTTCTCCAATCTCTTCACCTATCGTTTGGAGCATAGTCGGTTGCCAAAAGTGCTTTGGGAGACTTTGGACTTCTACCCAAAAAGGGATTTGCGAGGGGAAAGAGTCAGAGATTGTTGATTCCCATCGTTGGAGAATGACCATCCACTGGTCAAAATGCAAAGGTCTTTCTTCTAGGACTCTTTGGAGATCTTCCTCAAAGTCGAAACAAAGTTGAAAGATACCCCGTCCTAGATCTGATCTTTTTGTTTTTCCTTTTAGGTTCCAGCGTTTCTCCATGAAGGGTAGAAGAGCCCACATAAGCTGATCCGATGGGTTTGTGAGGCGTCCAATGAGGGTAAGGGAATTCTCTTCAATTAGGACAGTGCAGTCTAGTTCCGGTGCTCGGATTCGCTTCTTTGGGAGCGGAGAGTAACCTCATACTACTCCCTTACCTTTTTGATAAGCAGGGATTCTGTTATTCATGGTACCAAGCTTTTGTTTGGAGGAACTCAACCGGAGTAAGGGCAGATTGGTATAGAGATGGTTTGAGATGATTATTCTAGCGTCAAAAATATGAGGAGGGGACTAGTAATCTGGTAAGGCGCAAGATTATGCGGAGGAGGAGGCCGACAGAAGCTTACTTGCGTCCAGTGAAGGGATTGGTGTTTGGGAATTTGAAAGTGGGGAGATGCATCATATCCCGTATGTAAAGTTCCAACGGTTGGGTAAGACCAGCAAGAATTACCTTTTTTTGCTAAAAAGAAGTAGATGAGATCCGAGTAAAAACTTGCTTCATAGTACTTCGGTGGAAACACTGGGACTCGGTGCCTGGGAGAGTTTTCGGTTTTTTCTATCTCGATCGAATTTTCCACTTAAAAGGAAAAATCATCCACACATGTATAACACAATCATGTCCTAATATTTTTTTAATTTTAAAAAAAAATCAGTTTCCCAAAATTTGTAATAATTGTTTTTTTTTCCATGATTTATTTAATTAAATGACCTCTTTAAATGATAAAACCCTAAACCTTTTCGATTCCAAGTAATTTCTCTCCATCGTCTTCTTCGCGCTCGTCTGCTTCCAATTTCAAGTCTCGTTTTCGTATAACAATGGCTAATCGCGAAGATTCTTCCTCACCGGAGATTCGCTGCGTCTTTGTAGAAACCAACCTCGACACTCGTCTCGCGTTACCCATACATAAAGATGAAATCATCTCCGATTTCAAAGGTGAAGAACCCAACAAAACAAAACAAATTCATCACTGAATCGTCTTACTCAATCAATCAGTCCCTGGTGATGTTAATTTTCGAATTACGTTGTTACTGCGTTTCTCTGATTTGTTGTGGTTCTTGGTTTTAATAGACAAATTGCGCAAGGAGCATAAACAAGCTTTCCCTGAAATTGGAGAAATTAATGTTTCTGCCTTGAAGGTATTTTTTTTGTTCATATCCGTTTGTTGTTGTTGTTGATGTAAGCAAACAAGTGATTGATTGAGTGGTTTTTTTAATTCTCAGATTAAACGACGAAGAAAGTTTTATCATTTCTCAGAATCTATGAATGTGTATAAGGCATTTTATGGGATTAGTAAAAACTGGTTTATGTATGTTGATGCTGTAAGAGTTGAGAAGGGTGAGGTCCTGACTATAATGGCTGCTGATGATAATCGTTCATTGGTTGAGAAGGAGAAGGAGATTGCTAATGGTTCACTACTTGTTGATGGTATGCATTCTAAGGCCTTGGTTCTTTACCAAGGTTTAGAAACCCAAGTAGTTGAGAGGAAGACGAGGAAGAGGAAGATTACAAGTTCGGATGAGAAAACTAGTCGAAAGAAATCCAAGGTTGATCTTCATCAATCTAATGTTAGTGCAACCGAGTTATCGAAGGTTGCCTCTCAATCTTGTGTTGTTTCACCAAGAGAAAAGCTAGATGGTATTCTTATGGGAACAGGTAACCTCTGTTTTGATTGTTATGGAATGTACTAGTTCTTCAGAGTGTTGGTTCATTTACCTTTGGTTGTAATATCTCTAATGTTCTGTAGACATTGAAAGCGGCGAGAGAAATGGCGTTAGTATGGGAGAGAATCAGCAAACTTCTGATGCGGACAGGCTATTGGAAGAGAAAATTCCCACTGTCAACTCAGAGCTTGTAGATGGGCATACCAGGGGTGAGATGGAGGATGTGCCAGACAATCAAACTGTTAAAGAAGCTCTAGAAAAGCTAGATGATCTTACGGGAGCAATAGAACAAGGTAAATTTCTTTATTTTTTTTGAACTAAGGTTCAAGTTTGGGATCTTTTTTTATTAGTTGTATGGAGAGTTATGGTAGGCTTACTCTTTTGATGAAATTTCTGTATTTCAATAGATACTGAAAAGAGAGGAGAGATTGCCGATATAGTCATGATTGACCAAGAGAAGGATCTTCCACCTCCTTCAGAACTTGTAGATGGACAGATTACATCACAAGATGATGAAAGAGGTGAGGGAAGCAGATTGACTCCAAGTGCTGTCGATAATGTTCAAACTGCTGAAATGGTGACTTACGCTGAAAACCAGTTGGAAGCTAGCAGTAGTTTGACAACTGGTCTAGCTACAGAGAAGAAGAGAAAGCGAACGAAGAGCTCAAAAGATCACATCAGTCAGCCTCCTGTTACTGCTGCTACCGATACTGCTACTGATAATACTACAGCTTCAAGAGAAATTGTGAACGAGAGAAATGGACTACCTGGAAATGTAGTACGTGTTGATGCTACTTCTGAATCTTATCCAATCCCGAGAAGAGGAAATCTTGGCAAAGGTAATTTCAGTTCTTCACTGGATTTAGTCATTCTCTGCAATCAGATCTCAGGGAGTTTTTAGTATTAACTCATAAATTCATGATGTTATTACTGATTTTTTATTGATTTTTGCTATCCTCTAGGAAGTTTCTATCAACTCATATGATATTATTGTTTGTGTAGAAAATGAGATGGGTGAGAAGATTAATGAAGATGTGGGAAGCGCAAAAGCTAAACCAAGTTCTGTAGATAATATCCAGACCGATAATTTGGTGAGCTACCCAGAAAGTGAGTTGGAGATTAGCAGTGGTTTGACAACCGGTCCAGCTACAAAGAAGAAGAAAAAGCAAAAGAAGTCCTCAAAGGATCGCATCAATAAATCTACTGCTACTTCTGAATCTATTTCAATCTCGAGAGGAGAAAAGCCTGCCGATACTCTTGTAGACGCAATACAAAATGGTAATTTGGTTTCTTGGTCGAGTATAGTTCTTTATAATTATTTGTCACGGGGAGTATCTATTAATTATCTCATAATTGGTGAATATTTGTAGAAACTGAGATGGGTGACAAATTTGTCAACAAGGTGGGAAGTAGCGAAGCCACACTTATCGATGCTGATAAAATACAAGATGCAAATAATCTAGAAGTTGCTAGTTTGACGAGCACCCCGACTGCCTTGGTCCATGAATCCAAAACGCTGGACCACATTCCGAAATTTACGGATGAAAACACATCTCGTGAACATGAAGTTTCTATGGAAAAAGGTGAAATAGATGCTGATAAGGCTAAATCCGTGAAGTCTACTAAGAAGAAAAGTTCAAAAAAAGTGAAGACCCCAGCTAAAGAAGACACTCTAGTAGATTCTGGTGCACAGAATGTTGTAGATGGAGAGGGGGCTGAGAATGTTATCAGAAATGTTTTAGATTCTTTGCATCAAAGGAACGAAGTGGAGGAAAATCTAACCAAAAGTGAGAAGAAATCAAGCAAGAGATCGAAGAAGAAAGACTCTTGGAACTTTGTGGAGGAGGTCGAAGTAGTAGAGTCTTTGCAGCAAAAGAACGAAGCTGCAGTAAATCTTGAAAAAAGTGGGAAGAAATCAAGCAAGAGATCAAAAAAGAAAGACTCATTGAACACTGTGGAGGTTGAGGCCCAAGTATTGTCAGTTGAGGTAAACAATGCTGCTCAGGTTGAGGCTTCTTCCGTCGACAGCCCAAAAGACACTGATGCATCATTCACGCCAGCTAAGAAGAATACTGAGAGCAATGCTTCACAGTTGAATAAGATTGTTGAGGTCGACGATACTAATGAGGATATCAACCGTTCCATGCAAACTCTAAAAGAGAACGTTGATATGGGAGACAATTTTGGTTCTAGCCAAAAGGATAATATTGTTGGTGATGGTAACAAGAAAGATCAAGTGGCTGGTAGAACTAAATCTAAAAAAGAGAAGAAAAGCCTTTATGGTTACATTGATGGTGCAATTAAACAGAAAGGCGCAGTCAACAAAAAGAAGGAAGTTGTGAAGAAATGCTCTACCCCGGCCACAGTGAACAAGAGTAAGATGAATGTCAAAAACAAGAAACAAGTAGTGAAGAAATGCTCTAACTCAGTCACAGCGAACAAGAGTACGACGAATTTCTTCAAGGATGCCGAGACGTCAGAGGATGAATCTAAGACAACTTCGCATGACTCCACTAAAACTCCATCAAATAATTCATCAGACAATGATAGTGATGTAACTTCGTCTATGTTTAGGAAGCAAGGTATTTGATCAGTCCGAATATAACTTTGAACACACCCTTCTCTCTACCAAATATGCTAATTTTGATTCTTGATTTCAACAGGAAACAATCTGGTTGGAGGAACAAATATGTAAGTGACCAATTAACGACATTATTATCAAATGTAGATACACATACTATGGTCATAAACCTCTTTGCCTGTCTTGTGAAATAGGTTTTCAGGGAGCCTGCAAGATATCCTAAGAAGCTCAAAAAGTTACAAGGTGGCGAAACTTACAGCTTCTCAATCACAACCCGAAGAATTCGTGGATTTTGTCCCGGATAGCCAATTCAACTAAGTTTTATCTAATATCCTTTTGGATCCAATTTTGACCAAAACCTGGAAAAGATGCTTAAATCTTCCAATCACGGTTTTGCTTTTTCTAAGTAATATTGGTACGCTGCTTCTCTGACATTTTATGTCAATCAGGAGTGCTTCAACATGTTAAATCAGTAATCACCTATAATCTTCCGAAGAATCAATGGTAAAAATCAAATATATTTTGTGTTTTGTTTTGTTTCCTTTTATTTGAATGTGCAATCACAACTTGAGCGGTTACATATATAATGAAACTAATGTACGATACAAATAGATAAATATAAGAACTGAAACATCAACGGGGTTTGGACACTTCATTAGTTCTGATTTTAGATGCACTTTTGGAAGATAGCTTAAGCACCAAACAACCTGAAACTTAGTCGTGACTGTGTTCTCCTGCTGTCAAAAATAAAAAAAATAAACAAACAGTTATAACATTAATATATGTAATCTGTGGTGTTTCTAAATATAATTGTTGTAACTTACCCTTTAGCTGATGATGGTTTCACCAAAGGCTTTGGAGGAGGAGGTGGTGGCTGAGGAATATCACTCAATATGGGTATAGTTTTCACCTGTTCCAAGCAAAAATATGGTAAAAGAAAACATTTATGTTTCAAATCACACATATGAAACAAAAAAATGACTAAATTATTTTACCAAATTCCGATATTGAAGATTGTACAAAGAATGGATATATCTTTGCTTTGCTAGTTTCTGATCTTTGTTCAAATGTCTCCAGTAGCTATATGTACTCCCCATGTTTATCACTCTGTTTGCATATATTTTCCATGTGTAGCTGCACATATATAATCATAGAATTATAATTATAACTATCTTGTGATGCTTAGAGGCTTAAAGCGTAACCCAATATAGACAGTTCTATTTATATATACCATTCGTTTATGCGCTGAAGCCCTTCAGTCGAAACTATGTTCCAGTAGTTAGGATCGATATTGCATTTCTCAAAGAAATCCACAATCTTATCGCTTGATTCTTCACCATTGCTCGGGTCAATGTGGAATCCAGAGACACCATCCACAATAATCTCAGCAGGACCACCTTGGTTTGTTGCAAATGTGACCAAGCCACAGCTCATGGCTTCAATGACAGTAAGACCAAAGGCTTCATAATGCGCAGGCTGCACAAAAGCACCTCTTGTATCTGCGATACATCGGTAAAGTTCACCGTTTCTTGTTCTATCTGTTTGAGCTGCGATCCATCTAAACTGACCCTTGAGTTGGTATTTCTCGATCAGAAAATGCATCTTTGTGATCTCTGAGATCTCTTCCCTGTCTTTAGACTTGGTAGGGTCAAAGAATCCTCCAACAATCACAAGGTTGACCAAGCCTCGCAGCCTCTTGTTCTTGGCATACCACTCAGTTAATCCGGTTAAGTTTTTTACAACGTCAAGCCTTGCCATTGAGAAGATGATCGGTTTCTTCTTGTCCATCAAATAACCACTTTTGTTCGTAACCAAAATATCGGTTAGTATATTTTGAAATAAACATAGGTACCACTACCACTATATGGCATAATTATTTTAAATATTATATGTAAACGCAAAGGCATAAATAAACAGTTAACCGCTACTTGAAACCGTATAGTAGTATTATGGATATGTAATAACTATGAAAAGTAAAAAAAGGGAATAGAGACGTTAGACGTACATGTGTTCATCACTCTCATTTTGGCTAAACAAGAGTTCTTCAATGGAAGGATAAAACTTGGTGAATCTCCGGTCTTGTGCGGTAAAAGGGAAGTAAATAGAGTCATCCGCGCCAGGAGCTGCGATGTTAAACCTCGGATCAAAGACATTGATGCCGGAGACAACTCTGTATAGCCCTGGGAGTGTGAAGCTCATGTGGCTCTCGTATTGTCCCGCCCTCTCTTTGCTAACAAAATTGAACCAAAACCAGATAATGTGAAACTATCTCGACTGTCATTAAAATATTGTCTTAATGAAAAGTATTATTTACCTTCCAGCAATCTCTTGATAAGTGCTTGCTATGATGAAATCAGCAGAGTTCATAGAGATTAAGTCTGCCGTAAATTGAGATGAGAAATGATATTTAGGATCAAACTCTTTCCATTTGAGGTCCGAGTCTTCATATTTAGTCTTCTCCAAGGCATGTGCAATAGTTGCCTAGATTTTTTATTTCCACTTTCAGTTAATTTTTTTTTTGACAAAGAAATGAGATTATTGGCCTAAATTTACCAAATTAAATGGTAAGTAACCTGAGTAATTCCAAGTTTATTGGCCATGAGTGAGGCCACCAAGTTTCCATCCGTATAATTTCCGATAATTAGGTCAGGTTTTCCCTCCAAAATATCCAATATTTTTGTTGTTGCATCCTATACTCATATTATTTGCAGTTACAAAAATGAAATTTGGTGAAAAAATATATTCTTATGTATGATTTTTACCTTAGTGAATCTTTCTAGGTAAGGGTAGATATCAAAGCGGGAAACCCAACGACGCAAAATCCCATTCTCTGTTACGAATGGAATTCGAAGAATATTCGAATGTTTGGTACCAAAAATGGGCTCCAATTCTTGGTTGCATTTAGTGTTCTTTGAGTCTGGGATTAATCTTGTCACCTAAAATCAAATTCTTGACATCAATATTGCATTAACCAAGGAAACAACTGTATATATATATATATATATATATCAGTATATAATATTGAGAAATACAACAAAATAAGTTCTAGTTGGAAAGATCACAAAAACTACAAATTTGAATAAGATATGTAATAAAAGCTTGATCGTTTGAGCTCAAAAAGCTTTGGTTATGAAAGATTCGTAAGAATTTAGTGAGAGTTCCTAAGTCATTTAACACCGGTACATTCCTAAACTTTTCTTAACCTCTAAAGGTTGTGTGTGGTACTTGAGAGACAAGTTTGCAACATATAGGACACCGTTCAACTCTTTATTGTATATACCAAAACTAATGTGAATACTTGGGTTTCATGATCAAGACTCAAGTTCATTAGAAAGAGTAAATCAAAGAGAACTTACAACGAGAATCTGAGGTTTGAAATTAAGGCCTTGAGAGTTGATTCTGTGAAGCAATTCATCTTCAAGGGCCTTCACTTGGTCAAGAATGTAAACAACCTGACCACCAGTATCAGGCAAACCAAGAACATCGGTTTGACCAAAGTAGCCGTGAACCGAGAAGATGACAACGTTCAAGATTCTAGGAATCCTAGCCAAGAATCGATCAATGTTGCGAGGATCAGGGGCTTGAAGAATCTCCGACAAGATTCTCATTGTCTCCTTTACTCTCCCTGCGCTATCTCCCCATCCTTTCTCAAAACCCCATTCCTTAAACCTGTTTTCGATTTAAGTCTTAAACCGATACGTTAACCAACCTATCGGTTAGCAATGTTCAAAGTTATGAGAAGAGGTGTTAAAGGTTAACCTGAGTTCAAAGGCTTGAAAAGGTGTGTCCTTAGGCAGTTCCGATAGGAAAACATCTGCCAATATCAAACTCATCTCAAGCTTTCTAGCTGTGTTTAGAGTCTCATTCATCATAAGCTTCTGAAAATTATAAAACAACATTGACATAAGCTTAGGATAAGGCTTCAATTATTTATTTGTATTTACGTTTGCATTGCATTTACCTTTTTCCAAATGAATAAAGTTTCTTCTAATATGCAAACACATAAAAAAATATTTTTTAAGAAAATAATATTATTTAAAGACGATATGTCAGGAATTTTTTAAAATCTATGTTTTCTCTTTTTCAAATTACCACTCAATCCTAAAATTCCAAAAACACACGTTAGATTTACGAATTTTCCTAATTTAAAAGGGGCCGTGTAGGTACTATATTTTTTTAAAAACAAATTTAGTGTTTTTGAACCACTTGTTTGGGTAGTATCCTACTATATTAATTGGGAAGTACAAATATAAAACTAATCTTAAAATGTGTAAAAAATTACATTTAATTGTCATTAGATTAAATAATTAATTAAATGAATATTTTTAATTAAAAAAACGAAAATAGGGGAAACATCAAATAAAATAAATTGTAGAAAAGTAAAAAAAATCTGTTAGAATCAAAACTAATTTATACTTAAAAAAAACTAACAGATAAATTTTTTTTTTACATGTTAGTTATATTTTTTTACTTACTTCACAACTATAGCAAATATTTCACAAAGGTTTAAATAATTTTATTCATTACATGCAAATGTTTTATTGACAGGTTTTCAATAAACATTTCAAAATACAAAAATTATCATATAAGCAACAAATTTTTAATCACAAACTATTATAAATAACATAATAACAACATAAATTATTACAAATTTTCATTAAAAAAAAGTTCAGTTGCGGTTTTCCGCGGGATAGTACCTAGTTTTAAGTATTTATCCTTATTTTCTAAGAAATATATGTGGTTTCTGTCTATATATTTTTTTCATGTGCAAAAAAGCAAACGTAAAAACGACATGTACACAAGGTAAAAGAAATTATAGAATAGTGGATTTGATGTGGTTAAAATGAACCTCTCCTTGATGCTCAAGTGACAATAAGTAGTCCACAAGAGAATGCAGGTTATCGTTTAAACGGCCTCCAAGCTTCGAGGACACAAAACTCAACCCGTTTCCTATTGAAGACGACAATGAAAGCTGAGGCAGAGTGAAATTCAACGCACCAAAATCAACCTCCAATGCGTTTTCATCGTTTGCCCTGTTTACAAACTTTTCTAATTAGATCATATATAATGAGATCAAGAAAGCGAAAGTATATATATTTTGGTAAAGAAAAAAGAAGAGAGACCAGTTCTCGTCAAAGAGAAGCTCTTTGAGTTTGAGATATTGCGTGCTCGATAAAGCTTCCACCGAGAGATTGGAAGAGTTAACCTTCACGTATTGCCAATTTCCCGGGTTTCCTCTTACCGCAAATGCCACATTTGGAGGAATTACCACTGCCTCCTGCAGTTTCATTCACATTTATAAGCCTAATTAATTTAGCTCACCAGATTTTTTTTCCAAACCAAGTGAACATATAGATATCTCATCTCTATATGAGGAATACAAAAGTGAATTGATAACAAAATATAACATAGTTTTCCTTAATGAAGAATAAAAAAGGGTTTGAATTCTGGTTTACAATAGTCTACTGTACAAAGTGTTTTTATGGTTTTTAATTAATTAGATAGATTTGTCGTTTTAATCATTTTTAATCTTGTATCTTGCAGTATATTTATCATCCATCATAAGATATTGATATTGATATTGATATGAAACAAATGGTAAGACCTGAGTGAAGCACAAGATCTTGCCAAGATCACCTTCCATGACTCGCCTTCGTTGCGTTACATCATTGATAACAATCTCCATCTCATCCATCAACTGGTTCAATTTCATCACCCTTCTACCTTTTTCAATGTACTTCTCGAGGCAACGTTTTATGTTCCCGCGGTTTTGTCCCATCGTTTCTGGTATCCCATTGCCTAACGATCCAGATGTAATTTCCATTGTGTTACCGTTACGTATTGAAACAAAATACAAGAAGAATAAATTAAACACGGGTTTTCGCGTTGGTTTTGATTGGTTTCGTATTAGCAGCTTTGTCTACTTTTATAAGAGAACGAAGGTATGAAGATACGACATATCTTTGTGGATATGTTATTGTGTGTGGGTCATATACCTTTCGTTTTAGTAAGGTCATGTTTTGTCCTCCATCTAATTAATTTGGCTTTAGCTTCTTTGTTTGTGTCTTTAGAAGGGAACGATTCAAATCAAAGGCAATGTTACAAATACATTATTTGCCACATGGGGCAATTTAGAATTAATTTCTTCTATAATATAATCGTAATTTAGTAAGGGTAAAGAAACTAAAACATCCCATCCTATCTTATTTGTATTGGATGGGATGTTTAAAAGTCATGGTTTATTGACACATGTTAATCAATGGGATTAATAAACTAACATAACTGCATAATCAATTTTATGTTTTAAAACATGATTCAACTTATTTCTACAATCAATGGTGTCTGAAGTTTCTCAATAAGGTTAGTTTTATATTTGTAATTCCCAATTAATATAGTAGTGTAAGAAGTAAGAATTCATTTATCAAAATACTATAAGAAGTAAGAATATATGTTGCCAAAGATTTACAATAACATTAACATTAATGATCACCTGAAAGTATACGTAATTAGGTAGTCTATTATCTCTCCTTTTTGTGTTTTGGATAAAATGTTAAATTTATTAATCCAAAAACTAATAGTTAATGTATAGAGTAAGGTGGTCAGATAGTTAATCGAGCGAATGTGATACACATAGTTAACGGGCACGAAATCACTTTTGGAGAAGCGGTCTCATCCATGTGGAAGTCTTTGATACCAAAGCAAAAATCACTCGTTAACGAAACGATTCCTCAACCAAATGAGTCAAGTGTGTATAGCTGTGCGATAAGTCGAACTATGTCTATTTTTTGTTTTTTGTTTTTCTTTGTCACAGGGAAGTCAAGCCTTAGTAATACAAAGAAATTCAAAATAATAATACATGTATTATAACATACAAGAGGTCTTTAAACAAAACAAAAAGTTTTATTCTATATTTAGTAGAGGCCGAGGAAGAGCAAAGGAAGTTCCAAAAGCAGAGATTAAGATGAAGTAAGGGATCTAAAACTGGCCCATACAAATTCGTTTCCTTTGGTTAAGACAAGCCACTATATATTTTGTTTATTATTTTCAGTTATTTATGCAGCGGCCAAGAGAATAATGATCTTTAGTATTTGAAGCTATCTTGTCGTCGTATGTAAGATCTTTAACAGAATTGAAGGATCCTTCTATGAGAACTGGTTATTTTGTTTCTTTCTGAAACTCTAACTCTCAATATATTTTTAATACAACCACTAGATAAAGACCCGTTTGATGTGCGGGTTTAAAGTTTTGTAACTAAAATAAAATTTAATAAAAATATATTAAAATTTATTATACATTATTTATAAAATTTGTTTTTGCTATAATATACTGATTTATATCAATATACAAATAATTTATATATGTTATCTTCAAAAGAGTATTTTTTATACCTAGGTATATTGTATGTTACAAATTTATTATTTACCATCACCTAAAAAATGTCTATATGAACAAATTAAGCCAACTATTATATGTCTCTTCACTTTCACTTTTGCATAGATTCTTTAATCACTAAAATTGTTGGCTCAAAAAATATTTTGAAGAAAAAATAAATTACATCACAATAGTGTATGACTAACAATAGAGAGAACCTCGATTCTGCCCTCCTCCCTTATGGAGAGAACTTTGCGTCCAACCTCCTCCACCATGGAGAGAACCTTCGTTCTGCCTTCCTCCCTTGGAGAGATAACCTTCCGTCCAACCTCTCCCACCTTCCTCTCTTGGAGAGATAACCTTGCGTCCAACCTCCTCCACCATAGAGAGAATCTCGGCTCTGCCCTCCTCCTGTGTGGAGAGAACATGTTCACGTCTTTTAGTTATCTCAAAGTGGCTTGCTCCAACAACCAATGAAACTAAAAACCCTTTTCCAACGTCACAAAATCTTTTGATAGTAACTAATGTTAAATTTCCCAATGTATTCATGGAAGTTTCTTTGACACACCATGATGTACCCTCTGTCTTCAAGTTCCTATGGATCTATAACCAACGATTTATGTTTTCCAATCTATCTATGTTTGTTGTAGGCTTGTGTTTGATTAGCCTATTTTATTCAACCATTAGGTTGATGACCTTCTCCTCTTTATCTTCTTTTGAGATTGAACGAATGGTAACAATTATGTTTGCAAAAACAAAAAGGTCTATGACCAACCAATCAAGGTTGAAAAATTAGAAAAAAATTAATTTGACATAATTAATGAAATAATAGAAAATTATAAGCACGCTAATATATAAATCTCAAATAATTCAAAGATGAAAATATAAATTAAATAAAACAATCTAAAACTATTACACTAAATTTTAAAAGACAGTATTAGAAAAAGAAGATGCATATATTAATCTTCCATTTTTTTCGGGTCAACATATTAATCTTACCTATTCCAAACTGAAAAAGTAGAAAATATGTTTTGGTTTAAAAAAATAAGGAAAATTTGTCTTCTCATTAAAAAAAGTTTGACCAATAGGACAAAGTTGAAAGGAATATTTTTGAATAAATTATTTTGTTAGATGAGTAATATGAGATGATCTATGTTTATATAGAAGTGAGTATTTACATTTTTTAAAATTAATAATTTTCTGTATATTTTCCTTAATCCCTTTTCTATTTTATGAGAAAATTTCTTCCAATGAGCTCCTTATTTTTTAAAAAATTTATTGCTTCTCACTTTCTTGTAAGACATACTATCGTTCGACGATAAGAACGCTTTCTGTTTAGTTGATCTAGTGTTATATAATTTCTGTTGTTATCTTGCATTTGTGTATTCATCTTTTTTTTTTATGCTACCTGTCCAGCAAATTAATAGAAATAATAATACCATGAGAAATTTGTTAATCTCAAAAACCTTAGTTATTATGCATAAGAACCTTTGTTAACACTTCAAAGTCAAAAATTGCATAGTATGCATTATGGAATTGAGAAACGAAACAAAATTCAAAGAAACGACGACGACGAAAACACATGGTAATATCTAGGAATCTTTTTATATAGTTTCTTCGATTTGACAACAAACAAATTGCCTTCGAGACTTTTTCAAGAACAATGATGTGTCAAACAAAAGGTTAAAAAAAACAAAGAAGAAATTTGTACCAAGAAAAACAAAGCTAGTCGAAATTATTTTGTTTGATGAAAAATATGTCATCATTTCTTGGCTTATATAGAGGGGTGTATTACAATCCTTTTCCTTTTAGGATTAACAAAGTTTTTTTTTTAATATAATAAGATTACAATTATCTTATGCATCGTTTTATCAAGCTTGAAAACTGTGATTTCTAATCATTAAAATTGACATGTGTCACGATGTGATGTGTTACTAACTTTGATATGTGATTTCTGATCGTTAAAATTGACATGTGTCACGACATGATGAATTACTAACTTGGATATTTAATCGTTAAAACTGACACATGTCACGATCTGGTGAGTTTTTAACTTTGATCTCTGATCGTTAAAACTAACACGTATCAAGATCTGGTGAGTTACTAACTTTGAGAACCAAACTTTATATAATAAGATTTTGTATATTTTATATTTTAATATAAAATGTTAATATGTTGTATTAGATTATATATGTGAAGTTATTTCAACAATGTATATTCTACATCATGATTTGAATGTCATTATAAGACATAATTTTGTAAATTTGAATTTAAATATTCCAATTTTGACTTATTACTCAGCAAAATTTTTAATTCAATAGATATTATTTCTAAAGAATAATATTACTAAAGCTTGAATATTTTATAGATTGAATAATTTATGTTTGTTTANCTTTTTCAAGAACAATGATGTGTCAAACAAAAGGTTAAAAAAAACAAAGAAGAAATTTGTACCAAGAAAAACAAAGCTAGTCGAAATTATTTTGTTTGATGAAAAATATGTCATCATTTCTTGGCTTATATAGAGGGGTGTATTACAATCCTTTTCCTTTTAGGATTAACAAAGTTTTTTTTTTAATATAATAAGATTACAATTATCTTATGCATCGTTTTATCAAGCTTGAAAACTGTGATTTCTAATCATTAAAATTGACATGTGTCACGATGTGATGTGTTACTAACTTTGATATGTGATTTCTGATCGTTAAAATTGACATGTGTCACGACATGATGAATTACTAACTTGGATATTTAATCGTTAAAACTGACACATGTCACGATCTGGTGAGTTTTTAACTTTGATCTCTGATCGTTAAAACTAACACGTATCAAGATCTGGTGAGTTACTAACTTTGAGAACCAAACTTTATATAATAAGATTTTGTATATTTTATATTTTAATATAAAATGTTAATATGTTGTATTAGATTATATATGTGAAGTTATTTCAACAATGTATATTCTACATCATGATTTGAATGTCATTATAAGACATAATTTTGTAAATTTGAATTTAAATATTCCAATTTTGACTTATTACTCAGCAAAATTTTTAATTCAATAGATATTATTTCTAAAGAATAATATTACTAAAGCTTGAATATTTTATAGATTGAATAATTTATGTTTGTTTATAAAAATTCAACTTATGGTATATCTAGAAATAAAACTATTTTTTAATTATAATTAATAATATGATAATTTATTTGTTTCACAAAATAGACTCATATATAAAAATGAGAGGTAAAGTATAATGATAATTAATAAATTAATATGTTAAGTTAGATATCAAAAGATTTTATTTGATGAATAATTTAATAAAGAAAATTAATATGGTAAGTTAGATGATATGATTCTTTAGAATATTCTCTTTAAAATTTTCGGTATAACCTATTTGTAACCAATTAATCTATCATTAATGTATAACATATTTGTAACCAACTTATTAAAATTATATAGTCTACAAAACAATGTTGTGTACTTCCGTTTTACTATAAAGGGGATTTTTTTATACCAATTCTAAAATCAGTATAACTAACTAACCCCATCGAACGTTTTATTGATTTCCAACTGATTGTTAACATTTTTTTTTCCACAAAAGATTGTAACTAACCCCATCAGGTTTAGGATGGTTGTGTGGTGGTGGTGAGAATCAGNTTGAATGTCATTATAAGACATAATTTTGTAAATTTGAATTTAAATATTCCAATTTTGACTTATTACTCAGCAAAATTTTTAATTCAATAGATATTATTTCTAAAGAATAATATTACTAAAGCTTGAATATTTTATAGATTGAATAATTTATGTTTGTTTATAAAAATTCAACTTATGGTATATCTAGAAATAAAACTATTTTTTAATTATAATTAATAATATGATAATTTATTTGTTTCACAAAATAGACTCATATATAAAAATGAGAGGTAAAGTATAATGATAATTAATAAATTAATATGTTAAGTTAGATATCAAAAGATTTTATTTGATGAATAATTTAATAAAGAAAATTAATATGGTAAGTTAGATGATATGATTCTTTAGAATATTCTCTTTAAAATTTTCGGTATAACCTATTTGTAACCAATTAATCTATCATTAATGTATAACATATTTGTAACCAACTTATTAAAATTATATAGTCTACAAAACAATGTTGTGTACTTCCGTTTTACTATAAAGGGGATTTTTTTATACCAATTCTAAAATCAGTATAACTAACTAACCCCATCGAACGTTTTATTGATTTCCAACTGATTGTTAACATTTTTTTTTCCACAAAAGATTGTAACTAACCCCATCAGGTTTAGGATGGTTGTGTGGTGGTGGTGAGAATCAGACTTTAGTTTTGGGTGCCAGATGTCAACGTCGCAGTGCGTCCCCACTTCATTCGGAGCTGGAAGCATTATTATGGGCGATGGAGTATATCCTTTCCAGAGGCATTGATTGTCAGAGGTTCGAGACGGATTCTGCAAAGTTAATATCGATGGTGCAAGCTCCGGAGGAGTGGCCGGCTTTCTCTACGCTTCTTGATGAGTTCCATGTGCTTAGTGCCTCCTTGCCTCCTTTCACCCTTTCCAAAATCCCAAAGATGTCCAATGTGAAGGCTAATTGTTTAGCTCGTTCTTCTAGATTGCTATTGTCGAAACGATTTATGTAAACAACTTTTCTCTAGTTTGGGCAACCAATCTAGGAGTTTTCTTTTAATTAATGTTAGGTTGAAAAAAAAAATTGTGGAAAATACCTAACACATAATAATATTGTATGATTCTTGACCAAAAATAAGTTAGATGTATTATTATTATTGTATGACACGTTGTCAACTTAAATAATTATATATATATATATATAAATAAGCAAATATATATATATATATATATATATATTTGCTTCGGAAATACATGGTTTTATTAAAAGCTAAACAAAGCTGATTTTGATTGATTTATTCTTATCATACAGTGATTTCAATAAATCTTTTTACTTTTTTTTCTAACAATAATGAAATTGTATCCAAACAAAAAAAGGAAAAAGATAAAATCAGTCATATATTAATTAATGAGATAAATACAACGAATTCGACGGATCAAAGTTAATTTTCCAAAAGAAAAAGAAAGAAATAGAAAAAAAATCCTAATTTCATAAAAGTAAATTAACAACAAAAAAAAGATAAAAAACATATTTCCTTTATTTCCTAAACAATAGACCGACTTAACAAAAATTAGGGATTTTCTTATGTATATAAATAGAGAGACCCCCAAACTCTTTTTTTATTATATTTTCTTTTCATTGCTTTCGTCTCCTCTGAGAAAAATTTCACAAACGCTCTCCCAAATCTACAAAAAAAAAAAAAAAACTCATCTCTTCTCTCTCAAAATCGAATCAAAGATGTCGACAACGAAGAAGATCGTTTTGAAGAGTTCCGATGGTGAATCTTTCGAGGCTGATGAATTGGTTGCTAGAGAGTCGCAGACCATCGCTCATATGGTTGAAGACGACTGCGTCGACAACGGTGTCCCTCTCCCTAACGTTACGAGCAAGATCCTCGCTAAAGTGATCGAGTATTGCAAGAAACACGTCGAGGTTACTGCTTCCAAGACCGATGCCGCTGATGCTGTTGCTTCTTCTGCCGACGAAGAACTCAAGACCTGGGATGCTGAGTTTATGAAGATCAATCAGGCTGAAGAATATGATAATCGATTGATTCTCATTGAAAACAGAGAGCACATATTTATACAAGAGTTTGTTAGGATCGTTCTATACAAGATAACGATACCTATACAAGATAAGAACTCTAGAAGATAAACTCTATCAGTGATAAACTATATCAACAAGAATAGAGATAAACTCTAGCTACACTAATACGCCCCCTCAAGATGGACGGCGGCAACAGAGACCAATTTTGTCTGAAAGTTCAAGAAACCGAGCACGAGGTAGTTGCTTGGTCAGCGTATCCGCCAGCTGATCAGCAGAGCAAACATGAGCAACGCGGAGGTGCTTGTCTTGAACCTTTTCGCGAACAAAGTGATAATCCAAGGCAAGATGCTTCATACGAGAGTGAAATACCGGATTTGCGGAGAGGTAGGTGGCCCCTATGTTGTCACAGTACAGAATTGGAACATCAGTAGATTTCATTCCAAGCTCCGTCATGAGAAAAGTAAGCCACTTGACCTCAGAAGCAGCAGCAGCGAGGGCAAGATACTCTGTTTCCGTGGAAGACCTTGCAATACCGGTTTGCTTTTTAGGAGACCATGAGATAGGCTGGTGACCCAAGTACGTAATGTAAGCTCCAGTGGAGGTGTAGTCATCCCGATTTCCAGCCCAATCCGCGTCAGAATAAGCATGTAAGTTAGATGGTGACTTAGCAGAGAAGAACAAGCCAACATTTGCAGTGCCCGCAAGATAGCGTAGAACATGTTTCACAGCGTCCCAATGAAGTGTTCTAGGTTGATGCATATACTGAGATAAGCGATTAACAGCGAAAGCAATGTCAGGCCTCGTGAGTCCAAGATACTGGAGACTGCCCACCGTGGCACGATAAGTAGAGGGGTTAGAAAGAAGCTCGCCGGATGAGAGAGTGAGAACCTGACCGGAGGACATCGGAGTGGCAACTGGCTTAGCATCCGCCATTTTTGTTTTGCGAAGAAGGTCAGTGATGTATTTGGTCTGTGTGAGATGCAAACCATCACGAGTCTGATAGGCTTCCATACCAAGAAAGTACGAAAGCTCTCCTAAGTCTTTAAGAGAGAATTTCGCCACAAGAAGATCAGTAACACGCTTCATGGCTTGAATGGAAGTACCGGTGATGATGATATCATCAACATAAATTAACATGTAGACAAAGGAGGTACCAGAACGCAGGACAAAGAGCGACTCATCCGCAAGAGACTTCTTGAAGCCAATGCTTACAAGAGCAGTGTACCATATGCGTGGTCCCTGTTTAAGGCCATACACTGCTTTATTAAGGCGACACACATGATTAGGCCGTTCTTTGTCAATGAAACCCGGAGGCTGAAGCATGTAAACCTCCTCCTCAAGCGGTCCTTGAAGAAAGGCATTTTCACATCCAATTGCTGCAGTGGCCAGTCAGAAGCAATAGCAGTACCCAGAACAAGTCGGATAGTAGCATGTTTGATGACTGGGCTGAAGGTGTCATGGAAATCAACACCCGGTCGTTGATGAAAGCCTTTCGCAACAAGCTGAGATTAGTAGTTGTCCACCGAGCCATTAGGCTTCCGTTTAATCCTGTAAACCCATTTGGAACCAACAATGTTAGTAGCAAGAGAGCGATCAAGAGGATCAAACGTGTGGTTGTGACCAAACGCATCATATTCAGTGCTCATGGATCTCCTCCATTTTTCATCTTTCAACGCTTGCGTTAAAGTTTTAGGCTCCACCTCTTGCAGGACGGTATGAAGACCATACTTTGTGTTTGGCTTCTTGATGGTATTCTTGCCTCTCGTCACCATAGGATGGTCATTAATCATTGAAGTCGCGGGAGAAACAGAGTCCGCTGAAGTCGATTAAACAACAACAGCAGGAACGTTATGGTCGGACTCCTATGCCACAGAGGACGCACCGAGTGCAGGTGAAGGAGAAGAACACGGGAGAGTGGCCAAGACTGGTGTTTGAGGAAATATGGGAACAAGAGAAGCAGTGAAAAAGTATGAGGAAGTAGTTTCATGGGAAGGGGATTATGTTTGAGCTGAGAGACGAGAAAAAGGGAAGACCGATTCAACAAAATTAACATGTCTGGATATGTAGACACGAGAAGTCTCAACATCAAGACAAATGTAGGCGCTTTGAGTAAGAGAGTACCCCATGAAGACACACGGCTTAGACTTTGGTGTGAACTTGTGTTGGCCATATGGTCGAATCCAAGGATAGCAAAGACAACTGAACGTTCGCAGCTTGGAGTAATTGGGTGTGTCATGAAACAGGAGCTGATAAGGGGTGTGATCCGCCAAGTTAGGAGTCGTCAAGCAATTGATTAAGTAAACCGCCGCAGCAAATGAATAAGTCCAGTAGGAGTGTGGAATCTGAGCATGAGTAAGGAGGGATAGACCTGTCTCGACGATGTGGCGGTGTTTCCGTTTGGCCATACCATTGTGTTCGGGTGTGTGGGGAGGACTTGTAAGATGAGAGATGCCGTGAGTGCCAAGAAACTGTCTTAAGGCGAGATACTCACCACCATTGTCAGAGAATAAAGAGATTATTTTGTTGTTGAATCGGTTTTCAACAAGAGATTTGAATATTGGGAAGATTTGAGCAACTTGAGACTTTGTTTTGAGAGGCTAAAGCCAGGTATAACGAGTATAGTGATCAACAAAGATCACATAATACTTGTAACCATCGATCGACATGACTGGAGATGTCCAGACATCAGAGAAAAGTAGTTCTAATGGATGAGTAAAAGTGAGAGTGGAGGTGGAGAATGGAAGTTTATGATTCTTATTAATAGCACATGAGTTGCAAAATAAAGTAGAGGATACAGAGGAGGAACTTGCTAAAGAAAACTTGGTGATCATGGTACGAAGCGTTTGAGTGTTTGGGTGTCCTAAACGAGAATGCCATTCCGAAGGGGATGACTTTATTGCTGAAAATGCTGAAATAAAAGGCTTGGAAGAGGAAAGTGGCCACTCATACACTCCTTCATTGGCCTTGCCTTTGAGAAGTGTTGTCCCCGTGTGAAGATCCTTCACCTGAAAATCATATGGACAGAGTTGGACCATAACGTTATTTGTTTTGCATAACTTGTTAACCGAAATGAGATTCTTGCGCATTTCAGGAACACATAAACATGCTGAAGTTGAATTGGTTTCAAGTTAGAGGGAAAAGAAACTGAACCAGTGTGAGTAATGGGCAAGCTTGCACCATTACCAATCATCACATTGTCATTGCCGTGATAAGGAGTTTGCACAGAAAAATTGCTAAGATCACTGGCAATGTGATGGGAGGCAGCACTGTCGAGCAGCCAGGGAGTGAGATCAGGTTGGGGACCAATGGTGGTGTGATGAGCCTGAGGACGCCATTGTGGAGGCGGTAGTGGTAGATGAGGAGCCAGAGACGGAGTAGACCCACGAAACTGAGGAAACGATGGAGCAGAGTAAGGGAATTGCGATGTGAGGGCTGCTGAAGATATTGAGGACAACGTTTAGCACCATGACCTTGAACTCTGCAAATTTGACAGTGACCGAGGTACGGTCGTGATGGACGAAATCCACCACGAGAGGATCCAACGCCACCACGATGTGCAGGACGAGAGAGATGTGTCGCATTGGCAGATGCAGGAACAGAGAAAGTGTTTTCACTGACAGCTTTCAGAGCATTTTCACGGTTAATTAGTTTTTCATGAAGCTCATCAATCGAAATCGGTGTGTCACGTCCTTGGACCATCTCCACAATCGTTTTGTAGTCGTCATTGAGACCACTAGTGATGTGATCAAGGAGATCTTCGTGTGGCAGAGGATCATCAAGAAGGGCAAGTTGATCTGATTTCTCCAGAATGCCGCACATGAACTCATTGACAGACTTGGTGCCTTTGGTGCTGGTCTTGAGTTGATCTCGGATCTGACGAATGCAACCACGAGAGGACTTCCCGTAAGTGTTGGTAAGGATTTCCCAGATGTTACGGGTTGTAGAGGCACAAACAACGATGGCCTGAACTGGATGAGAGAGCGATCCAAGCAAGGCACTGAAAAGAAGTTTCTCTTGACGTTTCCAGGCGGCAAAGTTCGGGTTTGGTTGGTTGACACCAGTAGCAGCGGTGATTAATTCAGGCGGGGTATTGTCATCATCAGCAACGAAGTAGTGAAGTTCGTGGGCCTCAAGAAGAGATCGTATCTACAGACGGCAAGTGATGAAGTTGTTGGGCCTAAGTTTGGTGATGTTACTCATGTTGAGAGAGATGAGCGTTTTGTGAGGTTCATCGATGTTAAACACAGGGGTTGAGTCAGACGAGGTAGAGGAGGCATCGGAAGCCATGACTGAAGAAGAAGAAGATATGAGGGAAGAAGAGGAAAAACAAAGACGTATAAGAAGAAGGAAAGAGGCGCAGAAGAAAATAAATTTTTAGGTTTGGATCAGAGGCTCTGATACCATGAAGAATATGATAATCAATTGATTCTCATTGAAAACAGAGAGCACATATTTATACAAGAGTTTGTTAAGATCATTCTATACAAGATAAGAACTCTAGAAGATAAACTCTATCAGTGATAAACTATATCAACAAGAATAGAGATAAACTCTAGCTACACTAATACATGCTACCCTCTTTGAACTCATCCTGGCTGCGAATTACCTGAACATCAAGACCTTGCTTGACCTAACATGTCAAACTGTGGCTGATATGATCAAGGGAAAGACTCCAGAAGAGATCCGCACAACGTTCAACATCAAGAATGACTTCACACCAGAGGAAGAAGAGGAGGTTCGCAGAGAGAATCAATGGGCTTTTGAATGATTCAATCTGATTGTTAACATTTAAGTAGGTTATAATAAAGCTTTATAGAACTCAATAAAGTTTTACAACTAGAGCATGCATGAGAGCATGACTTCATCTTTTGGATCAAAACTTACAGACATTGATCTCCAAGAACGAACGTTAGAAAAGTCATTAAAATACACATTGTAGTTAACACCTACATTGAAAACTTAACGTGTATGATTTGAAGATAGGAACTAGGAAGAGCCCTACTGTCACTTACGATAAATTTGATCTTTCTACCATATAAACGATAAATCGTTTGTTTGTATTCTTCACTTCGACATAAGACACAAAAAAAAATGATGATACAAAACAAAATTTATGTTTTCCTTTAGATCTATTCCATTTCTACTTTCTCATATTTGTCACGTTGACGAAGGAAAAATACGTGGTTGGTACAGGCCCATACTTAATTCTGTTCTTATTGGGCCAAAGGAAACCCTAGTTTTATCTTTGAAGAGTGTAGAGCTTTTAGTTTTGGTTTCTGGGTTACAAATACAATGGATAGAGTACAATCCGATAGTGGTTCTATCGGGAAAACAGCTAAAATCAACCCCAACTATTTGCCAAACGCTTTTTTATACCTAAACTTCAACAACCTGCAAATAACAACCTAAACTGTATTAAAATTCAAATTTGCTACCTAAACTATATAAAATGTGGTCAATTTCAACCTCTGTTCGAACAGTGTTAAATCAGAGTTTAATGATGTTGAGTCAAACGGTCCGTAACATCAACTTAGCATTGGGACTTACCAAACCTATATCGTTTTGGTCATTTTTGGGTATTTTATAGCAAGAAATGATCAAAAATAAAGTTTCACAACACACCCGAAAAATACTCTATTTTTTTTCAAACGCTTTATTTCTTGCTACAACACACTTAAAAATGACCAAAACAACTTAGTTTTGGTCATTCCCACTGTCATGTGGATGTCAAAGATCGTCTGACTCAACATTGTTAAACTCTAATTTAACACTGTTCGAACAGAGGTTGAAATTGACAACATTTTCTATAGTTTAGGTAGAAAATTTAAATTTTAATACAGTTCAGATTGTTATTTGCAGAGTGTTGAAGTTTAGGTATAAAAAAGCGTTTGTCAAATAGTTGAGATTGATTTTGACCATTTTCCCGTGTGTCTATCTTTTGGTTTTAGTTCGGATTATTTTTCTTTTTATATGAAGAAGTTTTGGGAGGTGATGATAATTTCCCCAGATGATCGAAGTTGATTATACTGAGCGAATTATGTTTCTCTCTTTCAGAGAGATTCCAAGCCTATTTTCTGATCCCTTTCACTCGCTTTAAAAAAAAAAAAATCAAAATCAAAATCGATTTCATAGTTATTTTTTTCACATGTTTAGATGGAAGTGAGGATTATTTCCCCAGATGATCAAAACTGAACAAACTGAGCGATTGATTTCTCTTTTTAGAGAATATCCAAGCCTTTTTTTCTGATCCATCTCCTTTTTTTTTTTTTCTTGAAAATATTATTATTGTTTTTGGAGATTTTTTAAAGTTGAATGAGTTGACCTCAATGTTAGCCTTTTGATCTATGGCTGCCCATAGCCTATTTTTAAATATTTATACCAACTACCCAATTTAAGAACTTTAAAAATTTCAAGAAAAATTAAGATTGTATAATTCGCATACATTATGTTCTTGTGATATTTATAGAAAATCCTGAGCTTGTATGATTAAGATTAATTAGATACAATGTTATAAGGAATATACTCTCCATAAAGCTTATTGCTCCATGACATAAAGCAAATTTAACACAACTTAAACGTTATTGTATATCGACAAATTCCAAGGTTAGGTGACATTGTAAAACCATTGCAAGGTATGTTACAAAAATCATAAAATCAAAAGTGTCCAGCCACAAACAAGCATTAAACTTACAAAGACAGGCTAGGCTTGGCCGCGAAGCAAGGTGATAGCAAACGAGATTGTGCAAACGGCCAGTCCTAGCATAGCTAAGAAGCCATATTTCCTGCAGAGCAGAGGAAGAGAGAGTTTATCAACATGCCTAACTACTACACTTAGGTTTATTGGAGAATCAAATGCGAATCGTATCAAAACATTCCCCTGTTTAAAATTCTATCTGTAACAATTGAAAAGTAGAGATTCTCTTGTCGGCTAAATAGAAGTTTTTAAGTTATTCCAAAAACTTTATTTAAGTAACCTTTGAGAACTTGGAAGTGTTTCAGATTCAATGTTTGCATGATGTTGATGTATAAAGACATAAAAGAAGTGATCCATCACAGTGAAAAACACCTTCTTCAACAGTAACGAAAATTCCAGTAAAACACCAAGAGCAACCAAGTCAGTGATCATGCTACATCAGGGAGAGATCATAACTGCAACCAAGTCGTTTGTAACACACAAAGATAACATAAACCAAAGAATCTCACATCTACACATACTAGCTTTTGCAGTTTTGTTTCCTTCAGTACTGTTTCTACTCTACTCTACTAGCTTATGTGGGAACCAATCTATTGAGATGATTTAGAACTCGAATGACTTGTTAAAAAACATAAAAGAAAGAAAGATTAAGAACAAACCCGATAGTGAGACGATTCTTAGGATCACCAGTAGAATAGCCTTTGAAGTAAAAGAATCGGCTAACGTTGTAAAGCAAGCCAAGACATGCACAGATACAAGGATGCTTCATCCCACCAATTATCATAAGTAAGAAGTACATTGGCATCATCTCCAATGAGTTCTGATGACCTCTCTGCAACCAAACAAAACAACCCCCAAATTTGGTTTCCAATTAAAGAACTCCTCACATCTAAAAAAAAAATCAAAAGTACTGTAAACAAAAAAAACTCACAAACCTGAACACAATTGAAGAGCTTAGCATCTTTGTTCTCTGATTCTATTGCATATAGTGATGGATAAAACACTTTGTACCTGCGGATTTCAAAAATCTCTTATGATGATTCAACAAAAATCGAATCAATTTTCACAGAAGAAACAAACTCAAATTTTCAGAAACAGAGTTCGATCTAGATCTCAGGAAGGTTATGAAAGAAAAAAGCAAAAAAAAAACCTCTTGCGAGCTCCGCCGACTTGGAAACTCATCCAGAAATTGAGGAAGCAATACAAAACGACGACGATGACGACGTATCCATACTCTTTAGACAAAAAATCTGTGATCGCCATTGATGCGACTTTGCTTTCTTATGAAGAAACTGAGAGATCTCGTTTAAAAGTATCTAAAACGACGACCTCGACTGGAAAGGAAGACGAAAGCACCAGTCTTAATAGTTTGAAACGACGACGTGTTTGAGAAATCACGACAAATAAAATAAAATATCACTTTTTTCGAGTGGAGAAGGCGAAAGAACTGTATGAAACGGCGACGTTTTGTGGAGTCAGCGTTCCTTCTTAAAAATTCAACTGAAGACCAGCCCTCTGGTTTCATGTGTGTTTGTTTTCTTCTCTATTTGCTCTTAATGAAGAAGACGAGAGTGACTTACAGGTTACGACTTGGCTACAGTAACTTTTTTTTTCCCTCGGTATTATCTATAACCCTTATCGTCTCTCACTTGTGTGGAGCATATCTCATTTCGGTCTTTTTAATTTATATATTTTTCTCTCTGCTTTTAGGTAATGGTTGCTTCACAAGGTGAGGAGTTACAATAATTGGGGGTCGTTTTTTCCACCTGCTGGCTGCTTTTACCATACCGTTTTCCAGGTTTTGGTTTTGAATAATTTCATAGTTGAAGAAAAATTATAGAGCTTTTTTAATTATTATTATGTGTCGTTTCATGTTCTTGTGGTGGTCTTTCTCAGATCGAGAGTTTATGGCGGTGACAGAGAACAATAATAATAGACAGTTACCAATTAGGTTATTTACTCAAGGGACAGAGCCGATGCCTAGGAAGATTTTGAATTGCCAATCTCAGAAAGAAAAGATGCCTAAGGTTTCCACAAAACTAGGAGCTGATGCGTTGGTCAACTTGAGGAATTCGTGTCTAGGAGTATTTGTGGAGTTTTACGAAGCTGACTTTGTCTTTGCTGGGAGGATTGTGCAGCACTTGCTTATCCGTCAACTTGTCGTCCAGGAACCGTACGAAATATGGTGTTTGTTGGGAGACCATCCAGTTAGGTTTTCGCTCAATGAATTCAGACATCTCACTGGACTAAACTGCGAGGAACTCCCACTGGATGATGATGATGATGACGATGATGGCGTAATAAACCACCAAACTGAGTTCTGGACGATGCTCAAGTTACCGCCTAACAAAGGTCCAAGTTGGGAAAACTTGGCTAGGTCGTTGGATGAGTGCAGTGTTTGGTCTGTTGAGGACAGGACTAAGCTTGGATTGTTGTGTTTTTGTCTACGTGTGTTTTTGCAAAGGACCGGGGAGGTCGGATTCCAGTTTCAATTGCTAAGAAGGTGCTAAGCAGAGATACATTTGACATGTATCCTTGGGGGAGACTGGCGTTTTTGCATCTGATTCGCGCTATCAAATCAGCGGATTTAGACAAATACAGCCTTGTTATGGATGGATTCGTCCAGGTTTTGCAAGTGTGGGGATACTGGGCGTTCCACCGTTTAGAAGAGACATTTGGAAATAAAAGAGAGTGCGAGGGCGTGGAACTAACAAGATGGAAAGGTGGAAGGCCTGATAGTAAGAAGACATTTGACTTGGACCAGTTACTATTGGAAGATATGAGAGAATATGGGAAGGTATTAAATTTGTTATTATGTTTATGTTATGTTTAGAGAGTCCAATGCTTACATCATATCTATTTATTTGTTAGGTTCGCGTAACGCACATGCATTATCAACGTGGAGATTTGATTATTCCTAAATGGGGAAACGAAGCTCATGATCCTTCGGTTCATTGCATGATTAAAACTGTTCTGAGTCTTGGCGACCGCTTCAAGCCGACAGATTGGTCTACCGAGGGAATGAAAGTTGGAAATCCTCAGCCGAAGAGAAAGGCTTCCGTCAGTCAAAGGTTATGCGACTCTTCTGGAGTTCATGAGGCATGCGGTTCTCAAACTTCGACCAAGACCAGAAGGAAACGAGGCAATAATGTTAAACGCAGAAATGTTGCTGGCAACGCGAGTTTGGTAGCAACACAATCTGAGGAATCAAATGACTTGTGGAATTTGTCTCTCAGTTCGTATCGAGCCAAGATAAGAACTGAAGACAGTGGCATGTCGGTGTGCCATGTTTGTAAGTGCAAGGTTAAATTCTGAACGCCCTGTCTTCTAGAAAAACCAGCTTTGAGCTTTATGTTTTGGAGATCAGAATATATAATCTCTTATCTCACCTTTCTGTTTAAGATATTTGTAGACCTCTGAACGTAACCTTAAAATTAGATATGTTTAATTGGATTCTCCGTGGAATTAAGCATACAGCTTGTTGTTGTGAGGTGTTAAGGCATCACGTAATCTGCGTAGCTACCCCACTATTTGTTTGGTTTTGTGCTTAGCTTGTTATGCGTTTTATTCCCTTTTTGCTGTAGTATATATATGAAATGCAATATGTCCATTCCTCATGTGTGTTTTGTGCGTTAATGAGTTTTTACATCTTTTCTCTTATCCGTTGTAGATTACTAACCTGAGTTGTTACATATAAAAATGGATTCAAGCGCAGCATCTTGAACATGTAAAGATGTTTTGCTTCATCAGTTTGCTGTTTAGTGCAGTTGAATCTTGTGAGTTGTGACCAAGTAATTAGGTATATATTCATGCTGGTAACTAGCTACTGTTGTGATTTATAAAGACGTAAGGTTTCATTTTAATATGATTTAATGGATACAAAAGTTCCATTTAGTAGGACCTAAAGGTTTCATTTTTCTTCTCAAAAGCTGAAAATACATTTTTAAGTGAATTGTAATCTTGAAAAAATATTAAGAATTTAAAAAATACAACTTGTATGATACCACTTTCAAAATCATCATTATCTTTTGTCCATTTCAAAAATACTAAAAAAGGATAATTCTTTTTATGAAATCCTGTCATTAACTAACATTTATAAAGTTGTGTAACGTACTATATAACGCATGTGATAAAGTATACTGTATATAAGATTTATAAGGTTCTAAAATACAGATTATAAAGTGGTATTTTTCAAAAAAATTCAAAAAAAAATCAAAATTGTTATACCCATTATGATATTTTTATATATGATATAAACATATAATATTTAATATAATTTCTTTTAACATGATTTATGAAAGAGTTATAAGAAATTAAATAATATATGGAAAAATTCAAGTCTACAAAAACAGTGGAACATTTTTAAAGATGCTCTTACTAAAATTAACAGTATCATACCATCATTTATGCAAAACAAAATCTACTACTCTGAAGGATTATTATTGATTTTGGCGGCATGGGCTTTGGACTTCCTGACGCGGGTCTTGTATAGTAATCTCATCGACGACATAAATCACTATCTCAGGTTTCAAAGTTAATGCATATCAATACAATAAAACTTCTTTATTTTTCACCAGCTGCTGACACCTCAGCTTTTGTATTGAAGTAGAAGCTGACACATCAGTGAAAATAGCTAACCAATCAAATTATAATGATTAATACAGATCATCTATAATTTTACTTACTTGTCAAATAGCATTCTAATAATTTGAAATTTATGGAAAAGGTCCCCAAAATGTCAACAAACCGGAATCTAATTTCTCAATTCTCGCTTCACCGTGTCTTAAGAACCCGCCACCATTCTGGAGCCTTTATCGCCCAGAATATGAAGAAACGGAAACAGAGAATGGTGTAGATTTAGGGTACTACACCGTAGGGAACTCTGGTAAGTGGTGGACCTGTTCTTTTAAATGTCTCTACAGGACCTCCTTCTAGTGACCCTAATTGCAATGGCTACTTTTTCAATGCATTATCATCTGAATCATCTGACTTTGAGCAGCAGAAGAAGAATCAGAGACAATGACAAAGGATTGCGCTCTAGAAACTTCCTCAGGTTAGGCTCAAAAAGGTCGGGAAAGCTGGTCCAGCCTTTGGACTCGATTTGGTTGAAGGACTCGGTTTCGGTGCTGGTCTTATCGAAGGTAAAATTTTGAATTTTGATCGCATATAGCTACGAATTCGGACCAGGGGTTCCTAGGTTACAATTTGGTTTAGAATTTTGAGCTGGTTGTTGAATTGGTGTAGGTTTTGACTATGGTGTTGGAAGAGGAGCTGCTTATGATTAGTCTCGTTCTTATTATAACGTTGGGAAGCCATCTTTGTGAGTTAAAACAAATTATATCTTTTCTATTCTTTTTGGTTTGAGTTTTAGTGATTTAAGACTTCAGATTATGATTTTGGAACATTCTCTTGTTGACAGGAATGAAGTTGATTCTCTTATTGATGAACTTGTTGTTAGTACCAAGAAGCTTGTGAAATCCACTACGAAAGAAATCGACAAGTGGATAAAATGATGAACATTAGGAAAATTATAGCTTGTTGCATTGCAGCTGTCAAGTAAATGTTAGTATTTTTTTCTATGTTCTTTAGATCAAGAATGTAGGGGGCTAGGTATAACGTTCATATCTGAAACCTCTCAAGAATCTGTGCCATAGTAGGTTCTACTTTCTCAAGATTGTGATGCTCGGTAGCTTGTAGCCTTTGTCTAGGTCGTAGATAACTTGGATTTAGTTTTACGATGCTTTTCATTTCCAGATTCGTACATTATATGGTGAAAATAAACATATTCACCTTCTTGGATACATTAGGTGTTAAGAAACACGCAGTTTGCTTTATTGTCCACTTTTTCTGCTCATATGTTTATGTCTATTACACAGACTAATTAAGTCTATATGTCTGGAGGCATTTCTAAATTAATTTTTGAATAATCATCTCTTTATTTGTGCTGTTTTAGATCGGTTGATGTATGGAGAATATATGCGCTGGCTTTGTTACTAAATTTTCCGTTGATTTGAACGAACACGTCATCATTGTGTGGGTTTAAGAGATAGATTTGGTTACTGGCCAGAACATTTTCTTGTTAGATACACATGGTACACTTTTAAAACTTACCTCTTTCAGCTTTTTTTCTCTCCTGTGCTAATAGCTTTGTGCATACGGTCGACTGGTTGAGTCACAAAGCTTAAGGAACATCATGTTACTGATATGTGGCTGAGATGCTTTATTGTGATGCAGGAAATATATTCACCTGATTGAAATAGCTGATGTGTTATGCTTATGAGATCAAAATGTTTGGATCGGTTGGTATGTCGTCGTCTCTATATTTATTTTATCTTAGTTAGACGAGAACTTGCAGCAGATTCAACCAAGTACTATGCTATGAATGTCATATGAGTGTTTTTTCTTTCATAGATTTCTGCTAAGTCTATATGCATTAGTTTTGGTATATTCTTAGATTTTTTAAGGGTGGGCGACTGATAAATATTGTTTGACAGAAATATGGGTTCTTATGGTATGAGTAAGAGAGATAGCCATGGAAGGCAGAAGAATCGGAGAAACAAATCCGATTATAGGCCAGAGTCTGAGTTTACCCTTCTGACTCATATGGTTCTGATGATTGGTTGCTTCCCATGAGTCCCTGGAGGTGGAAAGGCACAGAAGGATCCGATGCCATACCTCGAGTAATGATTCACTTATTGTGATGGTGGACAGAATGGAAGAGTAAAAAGAGATCTTCATCTAAAGGATTTTTCCAAGTATGTATTTTTTTCCTGATTACTTTGTTTGTGTCTTGTTTTTTTTAACGTATGTATTGAAGCTAACTCTATGCTACTTTTGAAATTCGTTGTAGGCAAATAAACTGCATTAGCAGTCTCAGTTAGTATATGGGGGTAAGTGAATCACTATTAAGAATGTGGTAGATGGTTATTGTTTTCGACTTTTTATTGTTATAATTTTTATAATAGGATGTAAGAGTATCATGGAGTAGGAATATTTGACTTTACTGGAAAAAATTTTAATAGATTTTTGAATTGAACTTTTGACTCCGGCTATTGTTTTAGGCAAAACTATTAATGTTCATTGGAATAATTGTAGATGACGATATAAAACTTTCGCAGCAAAAGTCACAAAACAAGTTATATTTTAACCAATATCTATGAACTATTTCAGGCTTTTCAGCATATTTAATTGAATAAATAATTTTTTTTTTTTTTAAAAAGCTCATTGTATGGACGAATGTAAAAAGTCCATCTATTTCGATTTCTATACTTCCATTTAAGTTTCTTGTGTTCAATTAACTTTATCCAAGAATTTTTATCAAAACCATATCTTCTCAGATGATTGCAACTCAAATAAAAGTTGAAAATATAAATGTTTTGTATCTACATAATGTGTGTCTAAAAGCATATATTCTATGAAATGAAAAAAAAAACTTGTAGTTGAAACAACCATTACAAACGTCATCAAAATTCCCAACGGTACATCATTCACCACCTTCGATTTGAGTTAGAAGCATATTATGATCTCGATATTGCATTACACTCAACTTTAGAACGAGATAATGACAATTTAGTTAGCAACAAATAAAATAATTATACTAAATTTTACTAGATAAATAAATAAAACAATAATAATTCAAGAAGTAAAAATTATAAGTAAATGTAACTCATCAAATTCTAAAAAAAATATATATATGTTTTACAAATGATATTTATACTAAAAACTATTCAAAATAATATCCTGTTGTTAGTCATATGTTACACGTAACAATGTGTAAATTTGATTTATTTTTTTATTTTTTCTTTAAGATGTTGCTAGATTAACATATATAGCTTGAAGAACTTAATCATAAGCTTGTCAAGTGACTGATAAGCTTCCAACTTGATCCTAAGCTTTTCAAGTGATTAAATGGGTTTGTTTAGTTTAGGTGTTAGGTTAAGATAAGAACAAATATAAATATGTTGTAATCTTGTAAGAGATAAATTATGTGAGATTTAGGAGACAAAGGTTGTAATCCCTAAACTTATTTGGTAATGAATTTAAAATATATTCAAAAACTAAATTTATAAAATAAAAATCTCAAGTATCATTTAATGATGTAAATAAGAATAACAAAAAAAATACTATTGAAATTATCAAAAACTTATGAATTGATTCCAAATAACATATTAAATTATGAAATCAATATATATATATATATATAACAAAATAAAACAAAAAAACCTATTCTGCAGCGTAGCGCGGATACCAACCTAGTTCTTTTAAATTAATTTAATTTGACAATGTACTGATCGGTGAACCATACAAGAGCCTTTGCTTGGGTAGACTGTACAAAGTAAAAACGTATACTTTGTATTCATAAGCCTATATGATCAGAAAAAAAAAAAAAAAAAAAAAAAAAAAGAATTGCTGATGAAATAATTACTTTTATTTGTTTTCATATAGAAAGGAAAACCATAAATAAATACCATAAAAGATCATATATATATCCCATGCGAAGTTTTCATAGGAAAAACAAAAACATAAAAAAGACAAATAAAAATCTACCAACCATCTCTTCTCCCATAGCCATTCCTAATAGAAAAAGATCGAAAACTCGAAGACACGTCATCAAGCAAAGCATCACTCATGGCATCACTTAGATTCTTATCATCAGCAGCATTGAAGAAGCATCCACGTGTTCTCGACTCACTTATCAGTTTTGTCCAAATCGAACCACTCAGAGCCAAAGTCATCTCGTTACCAATCACCCATAAACAATGTCTCGCTCGAGTAAGTGCCACATTGGCTCTTTGACGATTATTGAGAAATCCCACGTTCCCTTTAACGTTACTTCTAACAGTAGAGATGATGATGACATCTTCTTCTTCTTGAAACCCATCTACCGACTGAACATTCAAAGTGAAAAGCTGATCTGTTAAGGAACCATACTTATCACCAATTCTATCTTGGATTGCTGTCACTTGTCCCTTGTAAGGTGAAATAACACCAACACTCATCTTCTGCCTTCTTTGACTTGAAACTGTTTCAAGATTTAAGCAAATTAACCAAAAAAGAATAATGAAAAACAAATTACAGAATCAACAAAAGATGGTGTACGTCTATATACCTTTGAAAAGATTTGATATGATTTCGGAAATGACAGCAACTTCAACCATGTTCTTGGGACTATGTCCATCACCAAACTCTTCTTTTCCACGTCCAACATTTATAAAAGAGAAAGAACCAAACATGTTTCCTTGAAGAAACCGCTCTTCGTAAATTCTTTCTTGAACACTCGCTGCATCTGTGATTCTCCCATCGTAAAACTCCTTATTAGGGAAACGACTAATCGAAGGATGCATTAGATATTGAACGTTAAGCAAATGTTTGTTATGACCAATCAGAACCAGTCTCTCAAACAAGCTTCTTCCAAATTTCGCCTTCTCGCATTCATCGNCCCTTTAACGTTACTTCTAACAGTAGAGATGATGATGACATCTTCTTCTTCTTGAAACCCATCTACCGACTGAACATTCAAAGTGAAAAGCTGATCTGTTAAGGAACCATACTTATCACCAATTCTATCTTGGATTGCTGTCACTTGTCCCTTGTAAGGTGAAATAACACCAACACTCATCTTCTGCCTTCTTTGACTTGAAACTGTTTCAAGATTTAAGCAAATTAACCAAAAAAGAATAATGAAAAACAAATTACAGAATCAACAAAAGATGGTGTACGTCTATATACCTTTGAAAAGATTTGATATGATTTCGGAAATGACAGCAACTTCAACCATGTTCTTGGGACTATGTCCATCACCAAACTCTTCTTTTCCACGTCCAACATTTATAAAAGAGAAAGAACCAAACATGTTTCCTTGAAGAAACCGCTCTTCGTAAATTCTTTCTTGAACACTCGCTGCATCTGTGATTCTCCCATCGTAAAACTCCTTATTAGGGAAACGACTAATCGAAGGATGCATTAGATATTGAACGTTAAGCAAATGTTTGTTATGACCAATCAGAACCAGTCTCTCAAACAAGCTTCTTCCAAATTTCGCCTTCTCGCATTCATCGTTATGAACCATTGCAGGTAACTGATACTCATCTCCTATTAGGAGCGCATGTCGAAGACCAGGAAGCTGCAATGCAGCAACTGATTCACATTCTTTAAGCTGAGATGCCTCATCGATTACAAGAAGGTCGACAGGGCCTATCCTCGCCGGATTCATATTGGCAGCACCTGAGGCTGTACAGAAGATTATGTCTGCAGTTTGTAGACAAAATCTTCTAATATCGTCAAAATTTTCTAGGCTAGGAATCCCAAAACAATTTGGAAGTAGACATAGAAACCCAAGAGCATCAACACTGATGAGTCTGTTGAAGCAATTGTACCTGAAACCACCTTTCTTGAAATCATCTCTAGAAGAATTCTCTTGCAAGAAATATCTAACACGGTGAAGAGCTTGGCGGGCTGCTATCATGTTCTTCACATCTCTAGATGAAATGAAAGACTTAGGCAGATGAGTGCACAAGTTAACCATATCAAACTCTAATTCCTCTCTTAAGCCATTAAAGTTCTTCACAAACTCTCCAAATGTAGGAATGTTTACAACTTCTTGCATCCTCATCTCTTCAACTTCTTCCGTCACACTCTCATCATCTTCCTTCTTCTTTTCAGATCTTTCTTTCTTCCTTTCATCAGCTTCTTTCTTCTTCTTCTTCTTTTCCTCTTCTATCATCTTTGCAAGTTCTACTAATTCATGCACATGTTGCTCGTACTTAGCCTCTGTGTTCTCAAGAAAATCAATGATATACTCCAACCTCTTCTTCCATCCACAAGATGATGAAAACAATTTACCAAGTTTACTGACGCGATCTTTAAAAAACACATTGAGAAGGGAAACAAATGTTTCTCATTCTTAGATATAGATCTAGAGAAGTGAACAGAGAATTTAAAATCACCATACACAGAGAATACGTAGCCTAGAAGTAAAGGGTTCAAGTCATCAATTCTTGGCCTTTCTTCTGTCAGACTCAGAGCAATAATATCTCCACACTTTGGCTCATACTTTTCACTTTTGTCGACTGCATTATAATCCGTCAATGTTATGTCATGAAACAACTTGAATGATGACCTTCCACTAAATTCGTTCGTCCTTGTCTCCAAAGAAAGTATTTGAAAGACAGGAGATTTCGATAGAGATTTGAAGCTAGAGAACAACTCGGTTCGTGTTTCCTCGTAAGTGAGGAACAAAACACTGAAAGTATTCATCAACGGAACTAAATCTGTCTGGTATTGTCTTTATCTGTTACAAAAAAAAGACATCATCAAGTAACAATAAGTACAAAACATAAAAGCTTATGAAGAAAAGGTTAAACAAAAAGATATAAAAAGACCTTTTCCTTGTAGAGATCTTCGTTGAGTATATCTTTGATAGACCAAGAACATACTCTAGCGAACAGACTTGTTTGCACTTCTTTTCCCAAGATCCTTCTTATTTCTTTATTATCCATCAAATCAACAGCGATAACCAACCTGAGATAGGTTTAGAAATTACCAAAAGGGAAGACAAGCAAATTTTTTTAGAGGATTTGAGCAGACGAAGACAGATCTCAAATTCGTGAAGAAGACTATCAGTTTTGTCTACTCATAAGGAAGAAGAAGGCGGAAAGTCCAAACAGACTTTGGAAATGAACTCAGATGTAAACATGTTTCCAAGAAATTATTTACTAATGCATGCACAGTTCGATTTTCTTTTTAATGATGCATATGACACTTCGCATTCGTAGAGTGTAAAACAGTTCATTTATTAAACTTTACTTCTTTTTCCTTTTCGAGAGAGATTAGTTCAATTGTGATGTTGATTTTCCAAATCGCATGGAGAAGAAGAATGGTCGAGATTTTAAGAACATAATTAACTTTCATGGTTATACTTAAGGAAACTTGATATATCGTCAGAAGAGTTGTAGAAAAGACCTAACTCGAGAAAGTCTGAGATAGAAACAGTCCTCAATCGACCTGTTTTTATCAATGTTAAAATGCCAGGATTGGTAGGGTTCAACTAAGAGAGTGTTATAATGTGGCTTGATAAAAGCTTATCAGAAAAAAGCTAGGTTGTCTTTTGTAGATCAAGCTAATCTTTTATTAACCAGATGTTTCTATTTCCTATACACTAAAAGAAAATAATTTTATTGAGACATTTTAAATACGATATTATGACTAAATTTATATGTCACAAATTCATAGTATTTTTGTCACTATATTATGACAAAAAAAATCATAACAAAAGTCTATCACAATTAGTGACGAATATAATATGATAATATTAATCGTCACTTTTATGACTACATTGTGACCACTATGTTGTTGCAAATTAGTTATGAACTTATAATAGATATGCAAGTCACAGTTTGTGACATTAAAATGAGTTAACACAATCTATATTTTAAGAAGATAGAGCTGATAAAATCGAGTTAATTCATCAGTATTATTTCCATTTGCTAACAGCTTAAAAAATTTGGGATGGCCACAAATCATGTGTATACTAGTTTGTATCTGGAATCTGATATTTTCTGTTTAAATGACCTTTGATGAGGGAAGAATAACAAGTCCAAATGATTTAAAACGCCTCATTTTTAAACAATAAAAGAAGAACAAGTCGAGTTTAATATGTGGTGAATTGAAAACCATAAACACCAAAGAACATAAATCCGATGCAAAGTCTTAATAGGAAAAAACAAAACATAGAAAAACATCTACCAAGCATTTCTTCTCCCAAGACCATTCCTGATGGAAAGAGATCCAAAACTCGAAGACACATCCTCAAGCAAAGCATCATTCATGGCATCGCTTAGGCTCTTCTCATCAGCAGCATCGAACAAGCAGCCACGTGTTCTCGACTCACTTATCAGTTTAGCCCAAATAGAACCACTTAGAGACAAAGTTGTCTCGTTACCAACCACCCACAGACAGTGCCTTGCACGAGTTAGTGCCACGTTAGCTCTTTGACGGTTGTTGAGAAGTCCCACTTTTCCGTTACCGTTACTTCGGACGGTAGAGATGATGATAACATCTTCTTCACCACCTTGAAACCCATCGACGGACCAAACATTCAAACTGAAAAGCTGACCTGAGAAGGAAGTGTATTTATTATTGGTTCTGTCTTGGATTGCTCTGACTTGTCCTTTGTAAGGTGAAACCACTCCAACACTCATCTTCATTCTCCTTTCACTTGAAACTATGTTTCGAAAATTAAGCACATTAGTAAAATTCAGTAGAAAAATAATGAAAAACATAATAATAGTCGATAAAAAAAAAGTTATACCTTTGTAAAGGTTAGATATGATTTCAGAAATCACAGCAACTTCAACCATGTTTTTAGGACTATGCCCATCACCAAACTCTTCTTTTCCACGTCCAACATTAATAAAAGAGAATGAACCAAACATGTTTCCTCCAAGGAACCTCTTTTGATAAATACTTTCTTGAACATTCGCAGCATCTTTGATTCTCCCACCATAGAAACTCCTTATTGGGGAAACGACTAATCGAGGGATGCATCCGGTACTGAACATTGAGCAAATGCTTGTTATGACCAAGCAGAACCAACCTCTCAAACAAGCTTCTTCCGAATTTAGCGTTTTCACATATCTGCCATATTATGTTGATATCACAATACTATAAGTTGAAAAAAGAAAAGACAGTTTATGAAAGAAAAGAGTATACCTCGTTCTGAACCATTGCAGGCAATTGAAGCTCATCTCCTATTAGAACAGCATGACGAAGTCCAGGAAGTTGCAATGCTGCAACTGATTTGCATTCTTTAAGCTGAGCTGCCTCATCTACCACGAGAAGTTCTATAGTTCCAGTTGCTTTCATTTCTGCAGCAGCTGATGCCGTGCAGAAGATTATATGCGCGTTTTGGATACAAAATTTCCTAATATCTTCCCTTTCAACCAACTCTGGAATCTCCAAAAATTTAGGAAGCACACTTAGAGCCTGAAGGCAATCGTCGCGGATCATTCTTTCAAAACAATCAAATTTGAAACTCCCGGTCTTGAACTCTACTCTATAAGCATTCTCCTCCAAGAAATATCTAACGCGTTGGAAAGATTTACGAACAGCCATCATTTTCTTCACGTCTTCATATGAAATGAAACAGTTAGGGAGATGTGTGTACAAATCAACCATATATATCTCCAGCTCTTCACTGAAGCCATTAAAAACCTGCCTAACAAACTCTCCAAATGAAACAATGTCCTCCTGCTCCTCCTCCTCACATTTGTCTACATAGTCATTGTAAGCAGACTCTGTGTCCTCGAGAAAACGTGTCAGTAACTCCAACTTCTGTTTCCATCCAGAAGATGGCAAAAACAGGTTACCAAGTTTGTCAATGCGCTCATCAAGAAACACATCAAGAAGAACATCATTCTTGTCTATCCCCATTCTGTCTCGGTTTCCAGATAATATAATATTCCCCAGCCCGTAAGTAGCGTGTTCTGATGAGGAAGTTTCCTTAAATAAGGCCAATAGCCTCGATGCTACTTCCACAACAGCAGTGTTTGTAGGAGCGCACACAACAGTTTTGCACTTTAGATTGAGAAGGGCAAAAAGAGTGGCGACCGTCTTTGTTTTACCAGTTCCAGGAGGTCCCCATATTAGTTTCACACTGTTCTTGTGACTACAATTCTTCGTCTCCAAGCAACCCAAAATTGCAGCTTCTTGGGAAGAATTCAATTTGTTGGAACGGATTATATCCAATACACGGTCAGAACCCTCAAAATCATTTACAAAACAAAAACATTGTTCTGTTGCCTGCAACATAAGCAAAAACAATAATCACTCCGTTGATGTATGAAATAGACATCTACTTTTTCATTCTTATGCTAAACTGAGAGATTTGTTCGAAAAAATAAAAAATAAGTGCTAAACGAGTACAACAAGGTGAACTCAAAAACAACGCAGTAAAGTTAAAAGCTAGGAAGATGATTTCTTAACACTTACATGAGTATTTCCCTGAAGCACACTCTGGATTAGAGTCGACTTAGCATCTTCGTTGTGCAAAGCGTTCCAAATTCGGGTGTTTGTGGTTAAAGTCATGAGGAAAACACCAAAACTTAATGGATACTCCGAAAGATAAGGTATCGGTCTAGACGAATGAACAGAGATCTTAAGCTCACCGTCTACCTTGAATACGGAGGCGAGAAGTAAAGGATTTAAGTCGTCGATTCGACTTGGCCTTACCTTTGTGAGAGCAATAAGATCTCCACACTTTGGCTGGTACTTGGCAGTATTGTCGACAGCCATTAGGGTTATATCGTGGAGCAAACTAGCTGATGAGCTTCCACTTGATTCCTTTGCTCTTTTCTCTATCGAACGTATTTTAAAAACTGAAGATCTAGACAAAGACTTGAAGCTAGAGAACAACTCGGTTCGCGTTTCCTCGAGTAGATGAGGAACAAAACACTGAACATATTCATCAACAGATCTAAACTTTTCTGGTATTGTCTTTATCTGTTACAAAAATAGCACACGACACTGGTGAGGAATATGATGTATAAATTAATACTAAAGATATTGAAGAAAGGGTTATAAGATATGAAAACCTTTTGCTTGTAGAGATCTCTGTTGAGAATATCTTTGATAGACCAAGAAAATACACTATTAAACAGAGTTGTTTTCTCATTCTTTGCCATGACTCTTCGTCTTTCTGAAAGATTGTTCATAGCAACAGCGAGAACTAAACTTGAGATTCGTTGGAAAACCTAAATACGTAACTTGGATTACAAGGCAAGAAAATAAAAGGACAATTAGAATGCAACTCTTTTTAGGCAAAAGAATCAACAAAAACGAAGAAGACAGATCTAGAGTATACACTCACTATCAGTTTGGTCTACTTTAAAGGGAAGGCGAAGGCGAAAGGGTTCTCTACATACTTCCGAAACTATCTTAAATTTTAACATTTTCCAAGAATCTCTTTTAAATGGTTGATTTTTTTTTTTTTAAATGATTGAATTATACTAGTAGTTTCTATTACTATAATTTAATTTATTGAAATTTAAACATGTAGTGATCAATGGAACTGAAGATGATACTTTCCACCGCTCCACGCGTAAGTCCACATACAAAGTTCTTATACTTATAGAGTTATACTGTTATAGACATTATTAAATCATTATAATTATTATTTTTTTTTTTTTTTACGAGAGTCGAGAGGTTAGTTCAATTGTAATGTTGATTTTCCAAATGGCACGGGGAAGAAGAAAGGTCGGGGATTTTAAGAGCACATCATTCATGGATACAAGTTGTTGCTTTAATTAAACTAAAAGCTAAAAGCCAAAAACTAAAAATTAAAAACTAAAAACCATTTAAAAACTACAAAACATTCAGGGTCTTTATGTCACATTTGAAAAAGCTTTAAAAGCACAAATTCTCAAATCAATCTTCCATTAATCATTAATACCAAATATAATCCAACTAAACATCTCATAAACACAATGTTTTATCATGATCACTATTTGTTATGGGAAATTTCCTAGTGCATATAAAAAAAATTATTACTTATTTTTGTACTAAGTTCTAAGCATCATTAGTTTTTTTTTTTTTTTTTTTTTTTTTTTTTTTTTTTTTTTTTTTTTTTTTTTTTTTTTTTTTTTTTTTTTTTTTTT